>NC_072735.1:169498596-169594935 GCF_026930045.1 Uloborus diversus | reverse complement strand
CAGTATTAAGAAAAATATCACTACTAGCAGAGAGATATTTATTTTCTCGGAATTTTTTCTGGCTTACAAAAGGCCCCACTAACAAGTGATGGAACCCCAAATCTAGGAAAAGTAAGTAAGAGCAAAAGTTGAGGGTACACGCTATATGTCTAAAAAATGTTTGAGAGTATACTGCGTATGTGGAGTAAAACCCTATGGGAGTACCACTGCAGATATATAATCGTTGAAAAAATAAGTTCCACGATTTATATAAATGTTTTTTTTAACGTAGACAAGGAGCCCAGCTACCCCTGATCCAGCACCCCCAGAAGTATGATCAGGAACAGGAACCTGTGAACACGAATATATTTAACGTACCCCAGTCACCATTACCAAACATGGAGGATCTTCAACCAGCTGGCATCGAACCCGGAATCCTCCTGTTTCGAGTCCGACGCCTTATCACCACGGCCACAGCAAAAGAATAAATAAATAAATTGATAAATAAATGAATTAACTAATAGTTAATAAAGAAAATAACTATAAGTTTGATTAATGTCAATAAACGAAGTATTTATAGCTTTGAGTCAATAAGGAGAACCAGGGCCGTCACCGGGAATATATATTATATATATATATATATATATATATATATATATATATATATATATATATATATATATATATATATATATATATATATATATATATATATATATATATATTATATATATATATATATATATATATATATATATATATATAATTCATTCCTCCAATTTTTTTAATGGGGTGGTTTTAGTGATGTAAAAAAATGGGAAGGGGGGGCGGTCGGATCTTCACAGTGACAAAAGTAAGCAAAAATACTATTAATTCGGCAAAAAAAAAAAATACATCTCAATTTTTTAATGGTTGTTATGAAAAATGAGAAGCATATGTTTGCAGTGGAAGTTTTTCTAACATTCTTTTACCACTTTTTGTCTTTTTTTTTCCTTCATTCAAATTTTTTGCATGTTAACTTCGTGTAATTGCAGTGATTTACTTTTAAAATGCCTTGCAAATAGTAGTATGTTCCGAATCCGTAGTTTTTTTTACATTCACATGAATTTACGCAATTATTTCTCGATTTCGAATTTGCTTTTGAAGTCTGGCGCCATCATCGATTACAATTTCCATAGTTGGCAACACTTAAATACCTGTTTAAAGCATAGACTAATAATAAGAGTAGACCGAGCTATGGCAACCCTTTTGCTGCTCATAAACCAAACCATGTGACTGGTGGATATCCTAGCAACAGCGGGCGTTAATCGTAGCAGACGATCAACGCCACAGCGAAATAAAATAAATAGAATTTATGGAACACAGAAGAATGATCTTTTATGGAGTCCGATTTGTAAATTTGTTATTCTAAGTTGTAAATATTTTGTTAACATAGTGAGTTTTTCGTTTAGATAGTATTGTGCATTTTCTTTAGTCAATTTCAATAACTCTCTAAGCAATAAAAGATGCAAGCGACCAAGAAGAATCAGCAAACGGTAAGATTTTTACCTACAGTTTCGATTTAAGATACCGATTAGTACATTTTTGCGTTAACGCAAAACGTTTACGCCATTTCGTTCACGCCAACGCTGACAGCTCCAAATGAAATAAAAGTTACCGAAAACTGATCAAAAACTATTACTAATGTCAAAATAATGCATAACTAAAAGAAAAACAGTTCAATCTCTGCACCTGGAAGTTTTTTTAATGAAAACACATTGTCTTAAAATACATGTCGAGTGCCAAACTATAGATAATGCTGCCATCTAGCAACCATGCTGCCAAAGTCTTCGCCAAGCCCTTCCACTAGTCACATGATACATCTATGAACCAATTTTCTTCATCAGCAAGAATGAGAAAACTCGGTCTACTCTTATTATTAGTCTATGGTTTAAAGCAAGCAGTGTGGTATTTTTTAACAGCTATAATTACTTTTAACGTTCCTACTTTTAGGCGCCTATTGAAATGAGAGGTAAGACATTTCTTACAAATCGTCTGCAATTGTCAAACTGATATTTACGATAAAAAACTGAATTAGGTGAAGGTACTAACTGCATAAACTGAAGTGAAGGGAACTTAAAAACGTGCTTTTCCCTCATTCTCTTGTTAGCTTTAGTACAGAAGACGAATAATTATTTAAATTATAAGCATTAGTTGCAAAAAGTTTAATCTGTTTGTGACCATAGAATTAAAATTCTTTTTTTTATTTTTGTTATTCTGTGAAAATCCAATCGCTCATCTACTTAAAAAAAAAAAAAAGATAAGAAGAAGAAGAAGCGAAAAGTGTTTAGCTTTAAGTAAATCTGATTCACAATTCGAAGGCTTGAATGCGCCACCTTGTGGTGATTTAAGAAGTTAGCAAAGCAGGTGTCTCTTCGAACGTTTTACCTCTTACAGCAGCCATTAGCCAGAGACTGCAACACCTCCTGTAGTTTTTTTGAATTGCGAGAAACATCGAAGCGTATTTTATAAAATCCTCATGCAATAAAATTATTTTAAAGACGCACTTTTAATCATAGTATAATAAACATTTTCAGAGTCAGTAATGTATATATATATATTATTATTATGATTGTTATTATTATTATTATTATTATTATTTGTATGAATCACTCCAAATTACTTAATTTATTTTGAATGCAAACAGACCTTATATTTGAATATATAATTTTTTTTTAATGTTTTTTTTTAACGAAAACAAGATGCGTCGCCCGGCTTTGTACGGTCTACATCGAAAATAAAAGTTATGTCAAGATAATGAATGCGCAACATAATGAAAAAAAAAGACTTAATCATCAAGTCAATATCATACTGACATGACAGTCTAGAAAAGATGTTAAGCGTACTTACTAAGAAGCTCAGACGCTTTGCCATTATGTATATCTTTTCAACTTAAAATCGCTGCACGTATACAATCCTTCTCTTCTCCACGATACACTTATTCGTGGACTGATAGTAAGGCAAACGCGCTACCATGCGTGTTGTGTCTGCAACCACCTGCTAATTCGCCTCGATAAAAGTGCATTTCTGATCTGAGATCGGCGCTGAGCTTAGCAGAACTAGCAAGGCTTCAATGCCGCCTTTTTTCAAACTGCTATTCTCTTTCGCTTCTTTCCGAACAGCGCTGATTTTTTTTTTCTTTCTTTTTATCTGCTGAGAAAAACAATAAATGTTCCGGCTGTAGCAGAGGTCTTCAACTTGTGTTCCGTGGAACCCTAGGATTCCTTGGGACTAAGGTGTCCTCAAGTGGTCAATATTTGTCAACTCAAATGCACCGAATTTTTAATAAAATTTTAATTTTTGTATCGAATTCCCAAAAGCGGCATGCTTGCAAAATTAAATATTATAAATTAATATTTAATGGACAAAATAAAATTATTTCAAACTTAAAAATACTTCTCAAAAAAAAAAGAAAAGAAAAGAAAAATCATAGCTAAATCATAAAAACGTTTTTTTTTTTATTATTATTAATTTACTATTACTAACTGCCTTGCACGGTCTACCTCGGAAAAAAAGTTTACAAAGGCGGATCCAGAAAGTATTCAAGGGGGGGGGGGGGATTGATTGCAAAATTTACCCTTTTATATATACCCCCGTTTTTAGATTCCCAAACCGACACCCCCTAACATCATGGAAGATCGCCTCAAAAAATTATTTTTTTTAAACTTCTATTTCTAAAAAATTGCGGAGGAGTGTACTGAGCCCCATTCCTTTTCTTACCGTCATCAAAGGTGCACCATAATTGCTGATTTTGGACTTTCAGCTTTCCAGGGAAGAGCTCCCGGACCCCATCTAATATCATCTAAAGATCGTCTGAAATGGAGTTTTTGGAACTTCGGAAAATTTATTACAAAGTTTTGACCCTTATCACTTAAGTGTTAAGAGATGTGCTATAATTGCGTTTTTAAGACTACAGTTCGGAAAATTTTCGAAAGGAAAGCCCTCTTTTTCGTAACGTTATTGAAGGTGATCTAAATTTACGTTTTTGGAACTTCTGTATCGAAAATATGCCGAATCGTTTGCAGTTTTCTCGGGATTCACTTTCATTTTGATTTATTGATTCTCGAACTTTTGTCAATGTTAAACAAACGCGAAACTGCATTTCTGTTTTATCAATAACATTTTTCTATTTCTTCAAAAAGAAAAAAGAATTGCTGTCAGCATCTCTGTAACTTCTTGGATTTTTCGGTGCTTTTTTTTTTTTGAGCAATCATTGTTTATTGCTCTCACTTGACGGTTTTGATGCCCTATGATTTTATTCCCCCCCCCCCCCCGCCTTCTTCTGCAGCACCACCGTCGAACGGCCCCTCCCGATGCTTCTCCTCTTGCAAAAACCGTCTCCAGGTTGTATCTATATCCCTACACACACACACACACACTCATGCTTACACACACACATACACACACACTCTTGCTTGCACGTAGATACAAACACACACGCCTACGTACACGCACACTCGTGATTGCGAAAAACATAATTTAAATTCAAGATGTCAAAATTCAATTTTTTTTCCCGGTCTCTTAAAACAAGCCCGTCATTTCGAAATTTTCCCTGGGGGGAGGCAACGAATGTATATACTCAGGGACAAATTTTATAGGAAAAAAAAGTTCACTTATATAAAAAAAACATTAAGTTTTCAAATCTAGGGGGGAGGGACAATTGACACCCTCCCCCAACGACGAGCCTGTCTCTCAAATAAAAAGCTATTAACTGCCCCCGTAGACATTAATGCTAAAAAATGCTTGAATTAAAATAAAAAAAACCCCTAAAACTGCCAAGTAAAATACGCTACCTTCCTGAATTTCAGCGCAGGACAACAGATCTCCCTCCCCCCAGCCCACACTCACCCCCGTCTTCAAATCAAAGATGCGGCTTCTCTGGAAAGAAACATCTAACATCGGAAAATGAATTTAAGAGCAGAGATCCGAGGAGAAGACGTGACTACCTAAAAAACGTACACAAGGACACGCCTTCTTTCAGAGATCGATGCGGACCAATACGGAGGCAGAAGATCTAACTGGAAGTGCATCCATTTATGAAGGACACGGTTAGGTTATCACCGGAAGCGGAAACGCTACGTCATCCATATTTATATAGTTCTTCATCGAATACGCACCTTCTACATTTTATCAGGAATTTTATTCTTCTCTTTTTTTTTCTCTCTTTCTTTCTCTCTCTCTCTCTCTTGTACACGTGCGTGCTATATCTAGCCGTGAAACCCTCATTAACTTAAGAAGTTTGATTCTAAAAGAATAGACACTCTTTAATCCTCACTTAAAGGAAGGGGGCCCGAACGCGTCATGTAAGGGGGAAGGGGGTTGATTACCCTTTCGCTTCCCCACCCCACCCCCGTCGTAGCTAGGCTTTCTGCCGCCACACAGGGGCAGTTCTTTAATTTCTGCCGTTTTGATGGGAAATAGTAATACATTAATGAGTCAAAAGTGTTTTAATAAGATTTTAATAAAGAAGAAAATAAAATTATTTCTTTCCTTCGGTTTTTTTTTTTTTTTTTTTTGCAGAAGAAAAAAAAAAAGAAATTCAGAGCCTCACCGAAAAATTCCAAAAGTTAAGTAAAAATTCGAAATTTAAAGCAATTATTGGAAACGCTTATAGAAAAAATGCTTTGTGAGCTCCCTTCATTTTTCTTTTTTTTTTTTTTTTTTTTTTCAAAATTAAAATCAGTTTTATGCTTTCTTTGGTGACGTTAAGGGTTTGGGACTTCTGAAGGAAATTTTCCGAAATTGAAATGTTAAAAAAGCAATTTTATGCTATCTTTGGATACGTAAAGACATTGGGGAAGGTTCAGCTGCGCTGTCTAGAAAGCTTTTCAACTAAACTGAAAAACACGTAAAAAAAGGCTGTGTCTTTAAAGGAGGTTTTAAAAGGGGCCGGGGCCCCTTTTTCTTTATTCCTTTTTTTTTGCGTCAGTGTCGCCAGGGCCCCTGATGTCCGGGCCCCTAGTTTCCGACTAGGCTGACATATCCTCTCATCCTCTCATCGGGCCTGACTAAAATCAAGTGAGCCCTCTCAGATGATTTGATATTTGGTGTCCCCTATTCGGAATAAAAAACATTATTCTGGTAAAAAAATGTGAAAAGATTTTATCCAGTGCCAAGAGCTTGGAGGAAATCTAAATATCGCCAAAAACCTTCTTTACCACCTTGAAGCCTCCAGAGGTATAGTTTCTTAGAATTTTTTGAATTTTCTCTGATTTTTACATACCGACAGCATAAAATTTCCACATATCAAACTGCTGATGGGTTTTCAAAAATATATCATTAAAAAAAGGTACAAAATATTTATATTTTATACGTAAGATTTATACCTGATTTATACTAACCTTTTTACATTCTTTTGAATTTTTTAGGATATCCTTTTTCGTTTTTACATTATTCTGTTCAATTATTAAAATTTAACTTTTTCATATTTATAGAAATATGAAAATTTTACTTTTTCATATTTATACTCATATACAAGTCACCAAAGCAATAAAGTTATTTGTAAAAATGCATAAAAATCACAATGATAATAGCTGAGCAAAGAAATTATTTATTCAATCAATGAAGACAGTAATTCCTCAACATATTCTCATTTTCTAGTTCTTCAATGCAGTGGTCCAACCTACGGCCCGCGAAACTGCACCGAGTGGTCTGTTGTTTTGTTTAATGTTAGAGATCGAAAGGCACAATTCATGACAATGCTAACCAATTTGGAGCCAAAAATTTAAAAAAATTTTCTGAAAAGCAGATGCATTTAACAAACGAAGCATCAAGTAAACAATTATTAGGGTAACGGCTCTAGTAACAGATATGCTTAAGACATCACTCTCGGGTTAACTCTATTTTATGAGCCTTTTAATATATTTATACTATTAAAGCTATTTTTCTTTCATGCAATTACATCTCATCGAACGTTTGGATCCTCTGAATCAGTTAATTCTATTTTTATTTGCTCGATTTCGAAAAAAGGTCGGACCCCCAGAAACAGACACCGACAATTCTGACAATACCCAGTAACAGATAGGATGAGGAACGGACGAGTAATGGACAGAATTCCCCTTTTCTCTTCAAAATGTGCAAAAGTTCTTTACTTTTAGATATAAAACCTTATTAAATTCAAATGAATATGAAACGTCGGAAGATCTCTTAGTAGCTGTTCATAACCTTCCACTACTGCCTTGTAAATACCATCTGGCTCACAAAATTCACTCTGATAACACTAGATGGTTGCACCGTATTCATGGATCGCAGTAATACATCAGTTTTACCCGCCTGAAATTCTTATTATTCAAATCTAAACTTACGACTGCCTGTTACAGGGTTCTTGTCTGTTACTGGTGTCGTTATCCTATTGGTTTTTTTTATTTTCTTTCCTTTTTCATATTTTTCCCAGTTACAGTAGAACCTCTCAATAAGGGACACTAATGGGACCCGACATTATGTCCCTTAAATAGAGGTGTCCCTTCTTCGGAGGTACTTTAGTTTATACATGCAGTGTGTTTACTCAGTAAAATTTTGTTATGAACTTACAAACATTATTAACACCTAAGATCAAATACTTTTCATATTTCATACACAACTAAATCAAATTCACACTTAATTATTTTTTAAATTTTTTTATTTTATTAATTATAATTGAGTTAAAAATTTGGTAAATCCTAAGTTTTTCCACATAAAGCAATTATTTTGAAGTAATTTATTGCATGAATTTGCTTTATGTCATGTAATTTACAATGTAAGACAGTGTGAACTACAATTAGTGTTCACATTTCAATTTTAATATAAAAAGCCAGTCAGTTTCTGTGCCCTCTCCTTTGGCCATGAGCCTACTTGATTAATTATCTGGGTGGGCAAATCATGCATGTAACTATCAGCAAAATTTTTACAATGCATAATACTTGTTACTTTACCATATGTTAATGTCCAACTCTCCTCAATTATTTTTTAAAGGAAAAGTGAAACTTGAATCCCATAAATTCACTCTTTCTTATGCACTTCTACATCATTATATGTAATTTTGTTTTCTCTATGACTGTCCCTTAAATAGAGTGTCCCTTATTTAGAGGCAAATACATGGAAGTCCCTATTAAAAGGGACTGGGACCAGAAAAAATGTCCCTTAAATAGAGGTGTCCCTTATTCGGAGGTGTCCCTTACGGGAGGTTCTACTGTATATAGAAAAGTTTTAAATGTTTTGAAATTTTACATATATGCTGGCCTGCTGGCCCTAGAGAATCACTTTAACATGAGAAATGGCCCTCGGTTAGAAGAAGGTTATCTTTACCACACAGCTTTAATAACATCATTTTCCCACTTTCTACTAAATTCAAAAATACTATTTGCAATTTTTTTAAAAAGAAGTTTCCGAATTCAAGAAGGGATTCTTGAATAACTAAATGAAGCATGTTGTATCATAGGACAAGCTATTTTATATACATAATCTCTCTATATATATTATACTAGTGGTACCCGCACGGCTTTGCCCGCAGTAGGAAATGAAAAGGTCTTTTGTAATTTACTCGCCCATCTTCTGATAATTTTTCTTGCGAAAATGTTCTTAAAATTGGAATAGAAAAGGAACAAAATCGATTTTTTGAAAAATCGTGTCGAGATGCACACCCCTATGCTACAAGTTAATTTCGTACCAAATTTCATGAGAATCGGCCGAACGGTCTAGGCATTATGCGCGTCACAGAGATCCAGACATCCAGACATCCTCCAGACAGACCTTCAGCTTTATTATTAGTAACTAGTGGTACCCGTACGGCTTTGCCCGTAATAGAAAAATTAAAAGGTCTTTTGTTTCGCCTGTATATTTACAAATAATGTATGGTGAATTTTCTCGCCAATTGGCTTGTACCCATGTTACGATTCCACTTTATGATAATTTCCTAATTTACTCGTCCATCTTATGATATTTTTGTTCTTGAAATTGGAATAGAAAAAGAACTACATCGCCTCCAACAATCGCTTCGAGGTGCACACCCCCATGCTAACAAACTAACTTTGTGCCAAATTTCATGAAAATCGACCGAACGGTCTAGGCGCTATGTGCGTCAAAGAGATCCAGACATCCTACAGACATCCTCCGGACATCCAGACAGAGAGATTTTCAGCTTTATTATTAGTAAAGATAAAGAAGATAAAGCAAAGGTGAGACGATGTTTCTTTCTTTCTTTGTGCCCGATGGGATACACTCTCAATAGGGCTGAGTTCTGGTAGCGGGGTCGTTTGGCGCGTTAGGCGACGAACAATGCAGTTGATGATTTATTTTTTGTTTTAAAGCAACTGTAAATGTACTTTAACGTTTTGGCAAATTATTTCAAATTACAAAGAAACCTTTATAGGATTTTGTTGAAGGGTGTGAGGCATTTTAGTTAAAAAATTAAAGAAAAATGATAATTTTACATCAGAGAGAGGGGGGGGGGGGCATGGATTTTTATTTATTCAACGGACCTTCTGTGAATGCTTAGCATGGGCATCGCCATGCGGGTACTGCTAGTTTAAAAAAAAAAAAGAAGTTGAGGATGAGAACAAATTGGAGGTTTGACTTTGGTGCATTCCCCCTACATATGCACAAACACCTTTTGTGTGATTTTTCAATTATTATTATTTTTTTTTTTTTTTTGTAGGATGGTGGGGAGGGGGGGAGAACATTGTCCCTGTCTGAACCTCCCTAAATAACGGGCCTTTGTTATCTTATGTTGTCATTTCGTCCTTGAGTCTTGTTCTTCGCGCCCCACGTGAATACTCTCGTCTGTTTACCTTTCTATTTATTTACATCGTAAAATCGATCTTTTCCTCCCACCCCCAGCGATTTCGAATGAATACCGCCCGTTTTCGATGTGTGAGAGCAATCGCTCGTCCGTTGCCCCTGGTTACGCGCACAGATTTTTCGCGCGGAAGCACCGTTACCATGGCAATGAGCCCGCAATGATAGTTTCTCAGCAGAAGGCGAGGGGGGGGGGCTCCCCTTCTTTTCTTACGGATCGATGGCGTGGCTGACGCCTTTTCTCTGATTTCATTCGTTTGAAGTGCACCGAAAAGGGACCCCTACCCCCCTCAAGACACTTATATGCTTGAACAGAACGGTTTTTTTTTTTTTTTTTGCTGGTAATTTCATTAAAAAGAAATGAAATCCTCTTTTATTTGTTTGAGGAAAGGGCAGAAAAAATATTCAGTTTCACATCAGCGTTGATCAAAAGTGGAAACAGAAGAAAGGCAGAAAATTGTTTATTAATTTGATTTTCTCTGACGAAGGTTGTTTCGTAGAAAATAGAATGAACATTTTTCTAAGAAAAAAGAATAAAAAACGCTTCAAACCACCAACAAAAATTTGAATATGCAGGGGTGCCCACCTAGGAGGGGGGGGGGGGTCATGGCGCAGACTGCGCTATTAAAATTTTTAGAGGGGTGTTTCAAGGGGTATTTTTACTTATTTGGGGGGAGGGTCTTTGCGATATTTAGGGGGGCGCATTTGCTCTTATGGGGAGTGGGCACCCCTGGTATATATAACGTAATCATTAATTCTTTTGAAGTCATCTCTAACAATGTAATACATTGTGTGATTTCTTTTGCAGATCAGTTGTTGAACGAAATTCGAACATAAAAGATTTTAATAAATGAAATATTTTAGCTAATATTTCAGTTAGTACTTCGACCACCTGCTTACAGCTGTAAAGAACACCAACTTAGTAGTAATTCGTCTAACAAGCTAAAACGCTCAAGTTTAAACTAAACTGGCTAATTCTGGGGTCCCCCCCCCCTCCCTAAGAGCAAGGACGCACCCCTAAATATCGCTCCCAAAAAGTAAAATAAATAAATTAGAATGAAATTTATATTTCTTGAGACAAACAACAACTCATCATTGCGTTGCATTTTACATTAAATACGTATTTGTATTTTTGATGTAGATGATTTGTAAATTGGTGAACTTTATTGGTTTTACCTGATTTTAAAATTAATTCACAATAATACATAACTTACATACATTCCATCCTTCTGTTTAGTAGCGCCATCTATTGAGCTTTCACAAAGCTAAAAGAGTACCTGAGATGTCACCGCAAGTGAGGAAAATGAGCATCTACTAATCCATTTTATAGCAAATACAAATACAAATACAAAAGTGTCGACCAGCAACAGACTCAGGGCCCAGCTAGACTGGTCCTAGTCAATTTACAATCCCCAGTGAAGATCAATGGCCCTCTTAAAACTATCTACTCCTTTGCTCATTACCACCTTTTCCGGTGAGCTGTTCCAAGGTTCCACTACCCTGCTAAAATAATAATTTTTCCTAATATCCATGTTACCCTGAGAATTAAATAGCTTAAAACAATGACCCCTTGTCCTGTTTTCAGTGCTAAACTTTAGCCCCGTAACATCTTTCGTTTTAATAAATTTAAACAACTGAATCATGTCCCCTCGGTCTCTTCTTTGCTTAAGACTACATTTTTAACCTTCTAAGCCTGGAATCTGGAATCATAGTCTAAGTGAGAAAGTCCACTTATTAGCCTTGTAGCCCGCCTTTGAACCCTTTCCAATACATTAATGTCTTTCTTAAGATAAGGAGACCAAAACTGAACAGCATACTCCAAATGGGGTCTTACCAAACTTCTATATAAGGGCAGAAGAACTTCTTTAGATTTATTTGAAATAGATCTATTGATAAACCCAAGCATCTTATTGGCTCTGTTGCTAGCAATGCTGCACTGTTGGCTAAACTTTAAATCCTGACTTATTAGGACCCCCAGATCAGTAACTTTGTCTGCCTGACTAATGACTGAACCTTGCAAATAATAACTTGTACACTTATTTCCATGCCCTAAATGTAGCACTTGACATTTCCCAACATTAACAGCCATACCCCATTTATCAGCCCACTCCGTAATATGATCTAGATCCTCTTGCAGCTGATTTGCTTGTTCTTCATTTTCTACAGTCCCCATATAGCCCGGTCAAAATAGACATTCGAGTTCGGAAAAATTCCCATAAAGCTGAAAATTGGTACAGACCTTAAGAACATCATTATAAGTGAAATGTCAAAAGTCCTCATCGATCCGAGAGGAGCTAAAAATTTTATGCAAGGTCAAAGGTCAAAATTGAATTTTTTTTTTTTTTTAATTGAAAACATTCATACAGTGCTGAAAATTGGTACAGACTTTAAATGCATCATTGTGAATGATATATGAAAAATTCCCATCGATTCCACTTGAACTAAAAATTTTATGGAAGATCAATGGTCAAAATAAGCAAGAAAAACTTAAAAAATCGGAAAAATTCACATAGAGCTGAAAATTGGCAGAGACACAAAATACACAATTATAAATGAAATATAAAAAATCCCCATCGATCCCACTTAATATAAACATTTTATGCACGGTCAAAGGTCAAAAAAATGTTTTTTTTTTTTTTTTTGCAATTATTTCAAAACATAACTGTTATTATAAAAAGCGCATATTAATTTGTAAATTATACAATATGTTGAAAAGACGTTTTTATATGAAGTTCAACTCTTTCTGGTTCAAATTATGTGAAAATGGTGAAACAAGTACAACATTATCCCTTATTTAACGGATATAAGATGCCTCTCAGTACCTATTATCCCTAATCAGATTCTTCAGGTGCAGCAGCAACAATTTCTCTAGCCTTTGCATACAAAGGTTGATCAAAAGTATTAAGTAATGCTTTGTATTCACCAAAGCACAAAGTAAAGTAGTGTATATAATATTGTAGTCATTTGCAGGTTGGTGAATAAATGGTAAGAACAAAATTCTAGACATTGAAAAATCCATATTATTCTTTGTTAAACCTTCAATATAACCGTTCCAACCTGATAGCGATAAATTATTCCAGTTCCCATACAACCATAACAAATCTATTTTCCGGAGTAAGAAAGAAGTTGTATCACTTTCATAAGCAAAATTCTGAGCAGTTATTTTACTATATCCTACTACACCATTATCGTGGTACTCTTGTGTTGGCACATGAGCTTTTTCTGCAAAATCTTTCGCTGAAATAATTTGTTTCATTCGCGATAAAGGATCTTCTGCTAAAACTGAACTTCTAGGAGTAATAATTTGGATTATGCCCATTATGTGTAGAGTGTTATGGCCATCTAAAGTGTGTACGTTAATACCAGCATTGTCTGCTGCGTATTGAATAAATGTCCCGGTTTCTGGTAGTAAAATATGTGACTGATGGTTAAACACTGTAGCCGCCTCATACGCCATAGTATCATTATACGAAGCACTTAAACCAAAAGACGAGAAAATTTGTATCAAACGTTTCGATCCAAATCGTCGATGAAAAAAAACTGAGAGACCCAATTGTAATATCGAGATGAAAGATCTAGGACGAACAGCAGCCATGATACAGTGGCTGACACTAGTACATATTAATTTCAAATGTTCCAATTTAGATCGTTTTCTTTTTAAGATAATTTGCTCCAAAAAATAAGTCAATGACTCCGGAATGTCACTATTAATATTTTCAAACATTTGACATGGCGGGGGATAATTGTTAGTGTCGCACACGACAGATTGAATATCTTCTTGAATAATTTCTGCCGCAGTCTTAAGTACCCTAAATCTTTCCTCTTTTGCTGTTTTTTATTTCTATTTTCGTACCAAGCTTTGTTCAGTATATCGTGCTGAGTGTAAACAAATCATTGCTAAACTTCCACGTTTCACGGTTATAATCATTCTATTGCCATACCTTAACTTTAATCTGTTTTTGATTGTTTTATCATCTGGGATTTCAGTTTTAAAAATATTTTTTAGTTCTTACAGTGAAAACCGACAATCATCATTATTTTCAATATAATCAAATATTTGTGTCATCGCCATAGTAACAGCGGGATTTTCAGGACGACCTGCTTTAAGACCTACAGAACGCTTTAGAAATGAAGTGTAGCAATTAGAATGGTACTCCGCTTCAGCAGCAACTAAATCGTATTCATATTGTATGCGTGCAATAACAATTTTTGCTACGTCATCTGAACGATTATGTGCAATCTTTAGAATATTATCTTTAAAGGAAAGATAGCAACTTGACAAATTCTACGCCGTATATTCTGCTGTTTTTTCTTTTCAGTCTCTTCATTTGCTTCATCATAACAAAATAAGCAACAGTTTTTAAAACAAAATGTTGTCTCACTTGATAGAACTCTAGTACGAGGTGGACTACTCAGAGATGTACTGGCCTCTGTCTCTGGTTGTCTTTTAGCTGCCGCAATGCCCACTTTCGGGTGTACATTTTGCGACACTACATGAACTGATCCACCGACTGTTTGTCTTTCAAGTATTCAACAAACCCATCGTTCCTTGCACTACTTGAATCAATTATAGATTTTAGTCCGCGTTCAACAGTAACAATTTCACCGTCAGTCAAAGATTTATTGCAAATGAAGCAATCTTGCGGCATCTTTGAAGAATTATTTGTTAAGGGTACGTATTCATATCAAAAATAGTATCAATAAACCCGACTTTTCACAACAAAGAATTACTCCCTGTTAATAGGAGCACTTGTGCGACTGACTTTGCTCATACAAAGGAATCTAAGCGCATCCGCTCTCCCCTGAATGTAATTTGATCTTTTCAATTTGAAGGGGGGCGGGTGTGAATCGTAAGAGGGGATAGGCATAGCGGTCAAGTGTAGTTTCTCGAGGTCACTCGAGAAAGAAAGAAAAGGAGCTTCAGTACTATTTCCAAGTTTCAAAAACTGCGATACCTTATGAATGTTATCATTTATTGGGGGGAGGGCACAAATATTGGGCTTTTTTAACACCTAGGGCAGATCCAGTTTCTGGTTTTGGAAGTACTCGTTATCAGAAAGGGATCAAAGTAATTTTAGGGCACAAATAGGGGGTTTAAAGGTCAACGAAATATGTCATCAAAATGCAGCTTTAATTTTGTCGCTTACGGGGGGGGGGGGAGGGCTGGGGGGTAAGACCACCAAGGCACAGCCTCTAAATCTCCGCTCGTATGTACATAAATGCATAGTTTTCAAACTTTGTATCCTCTATTTTAAGACACTTACCGTTTAAGAGATATTTGTGAAAAATTGATTTTCTGAGCTTCGACCTTGAATAATACGTTTAGCTCCACTGGGATTCGTTGGGAACGTTTGAAATTTCATTTATAATGATGTCTCTAATTATTTCTATGGTAATTTCATAGTCAAAGTGCAATATTTGGACAAAAATTGGGATTTTAGGGTGAATTTTTAGAAATTTTGAGTCCTTGAACTGCAGTTTTAGACTTTATTTTATCACTTTAGGGAGAGGGGGGTATGACCCCTTGACTCATCCACTGAATCCCCTCCCGTCTGTGCATAATTATCTATTAATTATTTATTAATTATCTATTAATTTTCAATCTTTGTATCCCCTATTTTTACAATAACACTTATCGTTTAAGAGATAGTTTCGAAAAATCGGTTTTTGACCTTTGACCTTGAATAAAATTTTTAGCTCCACCGGGATCGATGGGGACTTCTGACACTTTACTTTAGTGTTGTCCTTAACTATATTTGTATTAATTTCATAGTCAAAGTACCAAATAGGAGTACAAATAAGGGGTCTAAGGGTTTTTTTTTTTAATATGTCTCCAATGCCATTTTAACCTATATTTGGTAGCTTTAGGGTGGAAGGTATGACCCCATGACCCATCCTCGGAATTCCCACTTGTTTGTACACAATTGCATACCTTTCAAACTTTGTAACCTCCATATTTTCGCTAACAATTATCGTTTAAGAGATATATATGAAAAATTGATTTTTTGACCTTTGACCTTGCATAAAATTTTTAGCTCCACTCGGATCGATGAGGACTTTTGACATTTCATGTATAATGATGTTCTTAAGGTCTGTACCAATTTTCAGCTTTATGGGAATTTTTCCGAACTTTCGCTCTTTTTTGGTCTATTTTGACCAGGCTAATAACTTTGACATCATCAGCAAAACAATTCATGTTCCCAGAAATATTTTTGTGAATATCGTTCATGAAGTGAATGAACAAAACAGGCCCTAACACTGATCCTTGAGGAACCCCGCTTAAGACCTCACTCCAATTAGAATAATTTCCCCTTACAACTACTCTTTGTTTCCTTCCGGTCAGCCAGTTTTTTACCCAAATGAAGGTTTTCCCTCCTATTCCTATATCAGCTAATTTGCTAAGTAGAGCAACATGCGGTACCTTATCAAAAGCTTTTTGAAAATCAATGTAAACAACATCTACAGACTTCTTATTGTAACATCTTAAAGAATGTGCATGGGCTGATTTAGGACCGAGTTCGGTGAAAAGGGGGGAGGGGTGAGATTTTTATTACTTTTTTTGTGTAACATTTGTTGCAATTAGTCCCGGATTTAAATTTTTCGGGCGCCCTGAGCTATCGGCAGCGAAAAAGGCAATTTTCAAATGCCACCCCCCCCCCCCCCTACGTTTTTGACTTTTTTCCTGTGATACATAAGGCCATGCTTTACTTTTTTTTGTGTCGTTTTTATTAATGTGTTTCATGCTATCCTTTTCGAAATGACCTTAAGAGGGGGAATGGTATCAAGAGAGTGACGCAGTGGTTTCTTTTAAGTGGGATATAGAATATCTTTTAAGGGATCCGGGAGTTTCTCCTCCGGCAGAGCCTGATTATCCAAAAGGCTCAGGAAGCTTGAGCTTCCTCTCAAAATTAACAGGGGGCCCAAAAATGACTTAAAGTTTTCAGATTTTGCTTTTGAATGTACAGTAGACCCTCGCTCTACGCGGGTTTATTTTACGCTGTTTCGATTATACGCGGTTTAAGATTTGACACCTTTATTTTATTTTAAGCGGATGAGTTTCGGTTTTACGCGGATGCGGCAATGCAAACACACACAGATAAAATTTTCCCCTCTTTCAAAACCAAAACTCCTAAAGATTGCAGATTACGCGCAGTGGCGAATCCAGGATTTTGTTCTGAGGGCGGCTGATATTAAAAATTTATGTCTCTTTGACATCACCAAAGTTCATTGATGCAAACGAAGGCATTTCTTTACACTTTTTGTTGTAATTTTTGTTTATCAAGAGGTGTTAATGAGTGAGGTGCTCTGAGTCACACACACTTGTAAGTATCTAAAATTTAGTATTCATTGGTTTAGTATCCATTGGTTTAAATGTCAGTGAATATTAAAAGAAAAAAAAAAGAAAAATATCATGCATTTTAGAGACTATTGATAAGTAATTTGAAGGCACAAACTTTAATTTTCGTTAATTATGCAAACAAAAAAAAAATACTCATCAAAGATGCAGGTAGTGTAAACTAAGTATAAGGTATAAGAAAGAAAACCTGAAAAATTTTGAACTAATAAGTTTAAAAAAAAAGTGAGAAACATTTAACGAGAGAGAGGGGGAGAGAAAAAAACAAGTAGCAATGAGGCCTGCAGTTTGTTTTCTCTCTTTCTCCTCCTAGAGCTGAAATAAATAAATTTTTGGCGCAGGTAGGGCAAAATTTCCGAAGTTCTGAAGGAGAATTTCGGAAAACTAATATCCCCGTTACTATAGCAAATTTGTGTATCAACCTGAGTGAAAACGAATAAAATGATAAATACAGGAAATTATATCTTTTTATTAATATTATTTTACATTAAGGGGGTCCGGGACACATTTTGAAATTTTTTTTATTATGTACTTTAGAGTTTTGAAATTTTTTGAACTGATTCATCATTTATTTAATAAGCAAAATCATAACATAAATATGAAAAAAAATTATTTTTTTATTTAAATTTAATTAGTTTTTTTCAAAAAATGGGGTTGCTTTAAATTGCTATAACTCAAAATATTGTTTGTCAATTTTCAATTTTTTTTCAAAAAAGTATGCACAAATATCTAAGCTTTAATTTTTATTCGGCGATTTTAAAAATATTGATTCAATAAAAAATAAAAAATATTTGAAGAAAAATTTCGAAAAATTCGAAGATACTTTTTTTTAAAAAAATCATAATTTTTGCAGTAAACATTTTTTTTAAATTCGCCGAATAAAAATTAAAGTAAATTGATTGAAAAAGATATGCTCCAAGTTTCATTACTTTATCTCTATCGGTTCCTGACTTATAAGAGTTTGAATGCAAGAAATCGGGAAAAATTGCATCATGGAGAAAAACGCGTTTAAAGTTTTAAAGTTATGTACACATTCGTTAGATGCATGCAACAAAAATAACTATAACTTTCGTTCTATTTAAGGTAGAAACAAGATTCAAACGTCCTCTTAAGCAGAAAAAAACGGAGCAATTTTTCAAATTATAAAAAAAAATTGCAAAATTTGAGGATTTTTGTGTCCCGGACCCCCTTAAGAAAGAATTTAGTTCTGGTCCGGGGGGTGGCTGCAGCCTCATAGCCGCCCCCCTGGATTCGCCACTGATTACGCGTAATCAACTGCATTTTGGTGTGCTAATAATCGAGCGGGGGCCACTGGAGACATTTATGCGATTGGCTCCAGAGCTCTTTCCAGAAGTAAAGTTACTAAACTCACACAGTTCAGAACTTACTGGAAGAAGAGGTTTTAGGAATGCCAAATGAGGCCAAAACTAACAAGGATACCGACGTCGGTGACGCATAACCAAAAACGTTCACGTTGAAAATTTTGAGCCATTCCTAGACAATAGAAATTATCTTTCTGATTTGTTAGGTGAAGGAAGATTCTATCATGGAAATGACGCAAGTGGTCATGGATGCGTTAATGCTCTGCAAAGAATTACAGAAAAAATCTTAATGACTGCCAAAAGACTATCATAGCCAGCTCCTCTTTATAAACAGAACACGAAGTTAATGTATGTTTTCTTTATGCATGTTGTGCATAAAAGTCGACATAAGTACACATTAAACTTATTATACAATTAGTCCTTAGTAGAATCAAGTATTTTGTTATCTACAAAACCAAACCCCTAATTTAACACTAGTATTAGGTTTCAATTTACGCGGCATTTCCGTGCGGGGCTGCCGTTTCGGTGGGGATACCGACCTATAGTACCGGGACCCGTAAGGTCATGAGACTGTTTTTCCAATAATTTGACCCTTTTCCTTGCACCGTCGAGGACTATTGAAAGCTCTCGATCATTTGTGTAAAGAACTTGCTTTAAAATTAACCGCAAAGGCATCCAGTGAACCATAAGCAGCAAAAAAATATTTCTATTCTTTTCAAGAAACAAAATCAGTTTCTGAAAATGAACTTAAGAGTTTAGTTCAATGCTTGTTAGTGACTTTTTGGCCATTCGACGTCGAGCCTCCCAATAGCACTGAGTCAAGTTGTTTGGCAGGGGAACAAGGTCTTGGCAGGTGAGTAAATGGTCTGAAAAAACGAACTTCCAAATTTAGAAGAAAAAAAAAAAACATTTTTTGATGAAGGAGCAGAAGTTGAAGAAAAAGCAATACATCAAAGTACTGAACTCAAACTCGGTAAACATATTTCGAACAGAAACAATTTTTACAGTTTTGAACTTTATTATTAGTGATATAAACGCACGTTTTGAAGAAATGAAGGGAATTTGTTCCCTGTTCAAGTCAATACTCAAATATATGTCTTTAGATGTTGAAGAAGTGCAAAATATGCCTGATTGTCTGTCATCAAAGTATGCAACAATAATCTACTTGGATATGAGATTATTCACTTTAGAAAGATTCATTCGTCCATCTTCAATGTTTAGTGACGTAACTGAACTTTCTAACCTAGGACTTTTGAATGATATATATATATATATATACAACAGGAAACTTCAAGTGATTTTTCCTAACGTGAGTAATCCTAATATTTTCCTAACATGTCCCTTCGCAAATTTTGCACTCAGCCCTCTTGGTTGTCACCCAAGTCGAAAGGGCATTTAGTAAATTAGGAAATCAATTTAAAACGTAAGATCAGGAACTTTACAAAACAGTCTAAATTCTCTAGCTATTCTTGGCATTGAGCATCAACTCGCAGCACGACTGGATTTCAACTCAGTCATGCACAAGTTTGCGACAAAGAAAGAACGTAGAATGAAAATATGCTAGTGAATGTTCGACAAAAAAAAAAAAAATAAATAAATAAATATATAAATAAATAAAAAAATAAAATAAATGCCCATTTTGTAATCCAGATAGGTATACTTGTATTCATTGGATGTTAAAGCAATTGAAACGTACGGAAATTAATTTATACTATATACATTGAAAAACTAATTTCGGAGAGACTATATGAGGCAGTGAGAAGCAAAGGAATGTTAGTGGACATTTTCAAGTGTTGAGTAAACCGCTTTAAAAGATAACATCCTAGATAGGCTTTCACAGATTTTTTTTTCTAAATCATGCTGTATAACAGCACCTACCAGGGCTACTAGTACTATCTCTTGCCCCAAGACAGAGGAGAGGTTCCCCTACTATTTGTGCTGCTTATCTCAAAATTATTAATTTTGCCATTTACATTCTTTTGCTTCTCACTGTCTCATATGATGTATATGTTATTCTAAATTATTAATTTATATTTACTCTAGAAACTCAATAATTCCCTCCGGCTGTTGATTATCAAAGTCAAGTGTAATATGTATGTGTGGTAGTAATTTCAACACTTAATTCAATAATATTTCGACTTTTTTACGCATACCGGTTCAACTGTTCTGCTTTAATTTTTGCTTACAGAACTTTTAATTTCAAAATTCGAACTTTTTTCCTTGGTTCTTCCGACTTCGTCTTACTGAAAATTCATAGTATATCATGTTACCTCAGACATGACAAATTATCCAATTTATACTGCTGTAATTGAAAAAATATTTTTATACAAACTTCAAATTAAAGTTTTTAAATCTATCGGGTGAGTGCAAAAGTTCGTGCGGAGTTTGTGAACGAAAGTCATACAGTGATTAGGCAAGCAAAACTCTTTATTTAATCAATGATATATTCTCCATCGTTGTCTATAATCTTCTTCCAACGTTCTGGCAGCATGTGAATGACCCGATCATAAAAACTGCGTGGTATAGATTCGAAGAACGAAGACACGACGTTTTGTAAGGCACTCAAAGAGTCAAGTTTTTTTCCCATTTAAATGATTTTGCAATTACCGGAATGAGTGATAATCCGATGGTGCGATATCAGGAGAATACGGTGGATGAGTTAGGACATCCCATTTCAGGCTGTTCAGTTTGCGCAGCGTCTGTCTTGAAACGTATGGTCTAGCGTTATCTTGATGAAAGACTACGCCTTTGCGATTTGACAAACTCGGACGTTTCTATTTGATTTCACGGTTCAGATTAGTTAATTGACGACAGTACTTGTCCGAATCAATCGTTTGGCCGGCGAGGAGAAACTCAAAATAAATTATACCCTTGCAATCCCACCAAACACAGAGCATCACCTTCATCGGGTGCAAACTGGCCTTTGCCATTGCGTCACCATGTTCACCTGCCTGTTTCCATGTGCGTTTGCGCTGAACGTTGTTGTGCAGGACCCATTTTTCATCGCCCGTCACTAATCGATCCAAAAACGGCTCGTTTTTGAGCCGCTCGAGTAAAGATACGGCAGCAGAAATTCGCTGGATTTTGTTGCTCTCGGTCAACAAATGGGGAACCCATATATCGAGCTTTAAATCAAATTCGATATTTTTAACGCCGAAAAACGGTTGATCGGTCAACGTTAAGTGCTGTAGCAACTTCCTCTGTTGAAATTCGCGGAGTATTCTGAACTATAGAACGCAAAACGCCGTCATCAATGTCAGAAGGTCGACCTTTAGCGTGGCTCGTCTTCCAGCTTAAAATCTCCGCAACGAAATTTTGCAAACCATTTTTCCACAGTTCGTTTAGCTGGTGCTTTATCTTGATAAACGTCTTGAATGTTTTTTACGGCTGCTGTAACATTTATTCCCTTCCGAAACTCGTAAAGCATAACATGCCGTAAATGCACTTTATCAACACTCATTTTAAAAGTAATCTTTCTCGAAGAAGTTTGTATCTGCACAAATTATTTTGATTGGAATGAAAGCTGCACATGTCACCTTTCCAACGATCTGACTTACGTAGATAGTGGCATTAATGACAATACGTTACGCCCGTTCTAACGCCATCTATTGCAACTCCGCACGAACTTTTGCAATCACCCAATACATTAAAAATTAAAAATTCA
This sequence comes from Uloborus diversus, assembly GCF_026930045.1. Classification (NCBI taxonomy): domain Eukaryota; kingdom Metazoa; phylum Arthropoda; class Arachnida; order Araneae; family Uloboridae; genus Uloborus; species Uloborus diversus. The sequence goes on along the minus strand of NC_072735.1, from coordinate 169,572,806 downwards.
GAAGCAACTAGACAATGCAACATAACATGTGAATGCAATTTTAAACTATTCATTTAGAAGTGTGTGAGTGAGACGAAATGAAGCGACGAAAAACAATATGCAATAGTGGGAGGAGGGGTCATGGGGGGCTCGGAATTAAAATTAGTACCGGGCCCCATTGCTGGTAGCGGCGGCCCTGTTTCTGTGGAGCGTAAACCCCGCGTAAAACGAGAGTCTATTGTATTTTTAAAAGTATTCAAACGTTAGAACTCGTTAAATAAAAATTTGTGAAGAATTTTAAAATGTGAGGATACTGTTCATAAAATGGGGTAGCAAGCTGTTTCCATCTGTGGAATTTGCCCCAACGTGCTACAATATACTTTTATCACACTTGATAAATTTTACGAAGCGATAAATCTGGAACAACAACCACCCTTTTCTGTTGCGAATGGAAGTACTAATGTACAAAACTTTAATATGTTTGGGGGGGGGGGAGATTAAAATGTAATTGCAAGACTGCTTGGCCGTTTTTGGGAATAATACATATAGCATTAGTGAGTTTTGTTTCAATGTGCGTTGAATTTTTAGAAAAAATATACTGAAAACAAAATGTGAGGAGCCCTGAAATGAGACTTAGCTTTTCCTAACTTCAGAGGTTAATCGGGCTCTATCTTCCGGTGGAAATTTTGTAAAATAGATATGGAACTCTGCGCTTTGAACCCTTATAAAGGGTAATTAAACTGACAAAAATCTCATTAAAATATAGGCAAATGTTTTCTTTCTCTTTTTAAAGTTTGATTCTCTTTTGCAAATTAAGATAATATGCTAATATGCGATAAATCAGTAAAGATAGTCCTTGTGCCAACAAATCAATGACAGCTGTCCTCAGAAGGAAAGAGCGTGGGAGAAAAAAAATAATGCATTGTTACTTGTTTAAACGACTATCGGTATATTTTTTTTTTTTTTTGGAGGACACGCATCTAAATTTAAACCAACGACAAATATAGTGGTTAGGGAAGGAGGTTGCCGTCTCAAAAAAGTTATTTTTTTTTCCCTTTTTGTTTCGTCTTGTAGCTTCACATTTCAAAAATATATTCCTGAAATTTCAAGTCGTTTGAAACAAAAATCTCAAATTTATCAAGTATTCAGTCTCCGCTTCTTCAAACTGTAGCTCCGACAGCTGCGGAAGGATGCAACAGTTCTGACTGCTGCGGACGCTCAGAACGTCAGTACTCCTCGCTTGAGGTTAGTTAATTATAATTAAATAAATAACGAAAAAAGAAGAGGCTGAGGAGATCGAAGCTGCTACAGAGACTTAGGCCCGACGAGAGGCCATGTCAGCCTAGTCGGAAACTAGGGGCCCGGGCCTTGGGAGCCCGGCGACACTGACGCAAAAAAAGAAAGGAAGAAAGAAAAAGGGGCGGGGGACTCCTAATAATAGAAAATGTAAAGATTAAGTAAAGTTTACTCTTTTGGTATCTATCTACTGTCGTGGCACTTAAAATAGAATTAATTGTTTTCTTGAAAGCAGTTTTGATATTTTTTCTCCCCTCCCCCTTCTTTCTTCTATTCCTGTTTTCTTTGCTTCCCCCTTTTTCTTTTCCCCCCTTGTATTCTTCTTTTTTTCGGGGGGGGGGGGGAGAGAGCCCGGCGAAATAAACTGACAAGGGGCCTGCTTTGGGCTTCTGCGACCCTGGGGACGAGCGGGTAACTCGAAACTCTTCTTCTGTCTCCAATACTTCTACGGAAGTGAGTTTTTAAAACTTGGGTTTTAAAAGAATACCGGGGAAAAGTTCTCGAACCCCATCCATTGCTCTAACGTCATTAAAGATTGCTAACACATGAGTATTTATGATTGGAACTTCGAAAAACTTCCAGGAGAGTGCTCCCGTCATCGAAACCCCCCGAGGAACGCTTTCTCATCCCCATCATTCAAAGATCAAATAAATTTCGTCTTTTGGACTTCTCAAAAGGACGTCCGGGGGTCTCCCGAATCTGTCCTCCTCCTAACATCACCGAAGAACCTCTAAAATTTCATTGTTAAGGCTTCTATCCCGAAAATTTTACGTGGGAATTCAACAAACACTCTCCCCGTATAACAAAGATCACTTACGATTGCATTTATTTGATTTCAAATTCGAAAATTTGCCAGGAAAGAACTCAGAACATCTTCTCCCATTCACATTAACAAAAAATCTTCTAAAACAGCGCTTTCTATAATATCGAAGTTTTTTCGGCTCTGTCTCTCTCACAACACCATCAAAAAACGTATTAATTTTGTTTTTAGTGCTTCAGTTGCGAAAAAAAATCTGTGCAGGAGCCCCTTGAAAACTTCTCTCGTTTCATCGAAGTTGGTTAAATTACAATTTCGGAGTTGAAATTTCAAGGAACTGACAATGCACTACTTTTTAACAAAGAAAGCCTACAATTACGTTTTTAAGATTTTAATTTCAAAAAACTTTTAGAGGATAGCCCCCGAATCTTTCTTTCCCATAACATCACCATAGATCGTCTAAAACTGCATTTTTTAACCTACAGTTTTGAAAATTTTCCGGGGGAGAGATTGGAATGTTATATGCTGTTGATTTTGATTAATTATACAGATCGAATTTTCCTTGGTGTCAATCTCTTGGGACACCAGCCTAAATGCTCAATACTTTTCAACAGCTTCAGTAATCTCAATATAATTTATGTTTTGATAATAAACATCAAACAGTCTACAAATACACCAAAGTTAAATAAAATCGGAGACGGTGGGTGTCATTTTCGGAAAATCCTGGATAGAAGAATGATGTAACGATTGTGACATGGAGGAATTAGAAATATTAAAAACGTTTATCAGGAAAGATACCTCTCAACTCTTACGGAAATCAACGGGGGGAAAGCAATCGGAGGGAGCGAAATTGTTTTGATTTTATTTTGACTGACATTCAGTCATTGCATTCAGTGCGTTGTTGTTATATGTTAGTAAATAATGATAAAACATTTCTCTTCAATCGCAGAAATTTATTTGAAAACTAATCTATAAAGCAACGAGAAGTCGTCTTTGTTTCCGACTTGTTGGTGAGTGTACGAAAAGAATAGACGCATTTTTTCAAAATCAATAACTGGTTCCTGATCACATGAATTTGCCCTGTTATTGAATGTTATTTATCTAAATTTCTTTGTGTTGAATTTATGTTGTGTGTAACTACTGCGTCGTAGTTTGGACTGTTCTTTGTGCTCATTAAACGTCTTTTAACTTTTGGATCCCGAAAATTCGTAATCCTCTTTTTATTTCTTTTGAACTTTCTAAATTGTTTGTTTGTTTTTTTTTTCTTCTAAATTTGAGATGTGTAAGATGCGTTTAGATTGGAAAAGAACTGCTTTAATTATGTCTCATTAAGAAATTTGTTTATTCCCTGATATTATTTCTTTAAAATATTTCATTTTTGAAGAATGATTTTGTATGCGTTATTATTAACTAAATTTTAAGCATCCCTAAGGCATCGGGATGGTAGTGCATCCTGTAAAACAGTCCTAAAACGCTCTTTTTTTATATGTACTTGAGTTTGGTTAAAGTGACATGTTCTAGCGAACTTTTTTGTGTTAACTTAAGTGAAAGCTCTATCATAATCCTTTTTTCCCCTTTTTAAGTCAATAGCAATTCTGAATGGAAGCATCGTTTTAATGCAAAGTAGTGCAGAATGCAGATAAAGTTTTTGCTACTCTAAAAGTTACGTGTTATTCTTCAAAAAGTGTAACTTTTCTGTCACACACCTTTTGCAGTAGACTTTAAGGAACAATTCATTTAACAATGATTTTTAATTTCAGCAAAAATACATCTATTTAAACCTGCCAAAAAAATTTTCATAATAATTTTTATTTTAGTATATTTTTGGTTCACAACATGTTAATTCTCACCTCCGTGACATGTCACACACCTTGTGTGGCTGTTTATGTTGCTTAATAACTTGTTTAATTAAAAGTATATGCTTATTTATTTATTATTCCTTTCACAAGTGTCTCAAATACTAATTGTTTAAATATATTTAATTTGTAATGCTGTGTTTTAGTCTGTTTTAGGAGGACAAGAAGTCATGTTACACAATAAATTCTCACCTCTGTTACCTAAACACAAAATGCCATTCCTCATTAACACGTGGCAGTAATGACATCAAATTTTATTTTCCATAATACAAGGGAGCCTCCTTGTTTATTTTCAGCCATAGTTGAAGTTGTGAGATTTTTGTCGAAAATCAAGAAGATAGATTTTGCTTTAAACACTTAGTGTGGTTATTCTGACTTCTCACCTCCGTGAACTTGAATTTCAGGGATGTAAATCAATGTAAAAAAAGAAGTGAACATGTTTTCATATGGTTAAAATGCGCAGATTGTAGAAAAAAAAAATCCATGAAAATGTATCTATAGGCCTTATATTAATGGAAAGATCCTCACCTCTGTGACAGGCGTTATCAATGATATTATTTCTGAGGTGAAAATAACTGATGGAGGGAAAATACATCAATACATAATAAACATTCTACCAAAATCATAAATTGCCAGTATATCCTCAAATTTATTAAATACCATTTTTAAACCTACATTTGAAACTACTAATTAAGCCGTACTTTAATTAAGAGAGCTTAATTTTAATCCCACTAATCATTAAAATAGCTGATTGTTTGCTCAATTAGCAAAATTACAACTTTGATATTAAATTGACCTTGAGTTTTAAATATCAAAAGTTTTCTTTTTATTATTCTCATTTTTCAATTTTTTTAATTTATGAGTAAAATAAATATTTATGAGTAAAATAAATGGAACTTAGCTGGGCCATTGTTTGTGGTTACTTCTAGTAGGTAACACTTTAATGTAAAAATGAAAAAAAAAAAAAAAGAAAGCAAAAGGTTTCGAAATTGAAAAATATTTGCATTCAAAAGTTACGTTTTCTGGAGAATGACCCTTACCCTCCTTTTTGATTAAAAGTTTTCATTGGGCTCATATCAGTGTTCAAAGGTGGCATCAAACCTGATAGGTTGAGAACCTCTGCTCTAGAGGATTTTATGTTAGAAATGTTTCTGTGAAAGTAGATTCTTCAACCATAAAAGTCAAATTAGTTTTAGGAGAAATTTACAGCCATACTTCTAGTCATTGTGTAAATATTTAGGGAAGTAAGAGGAAAAACTATTTATGATGCAACTGCAAAGCATTGATTATAAAATATATTGCATTGAATTTACAAGAACCCTTGTTTCAATATAAAAATGCCTTGAACTTGGAATCACAAACCAGTCAGTTTGTGCCAGTAATTCATCGTTTTACAAACATCATTGATTGCATATTATTATATGCATAGGCGGCTACAAGGGAGGGTCATGAATGCCATCCCCTACACCAGAGGTTCTCAAACTTTTTCGATTTGAGGCTCCCTTTGAAGAATTTTAATTTTATCATGGCACCCTGGCATATCACTGCTATGTATTGATAATGTGGACATTTCACAGCACCCCTTGCCTCTCTCTGCGGCACACCAGGGTGCCCTGGCACCCACTTTGAGAACCCCTGCTCTACACCATGGACAATGTTATCAATCCACCCTCACTGTGTTCAAATTCTGTATGAATAAAGTGTAAGGATTTCAGTAATATATTCAGTGCATTTATTTTTTTTTAAAGTTAAAATTTGAAATACTACTTCCTTTCATTTTTTATGAAATTAATAAGTTACGTTTATGCAATACTATGTGCCTTATTCCTGGCTGATTTCATGCTGTTTATCGACAGTTAAGCAAGTTCAAAAATTTTTTGCACCCAAGTTCTGTATTCTTCCATGTGAAGATCAAGCCCTGCCCTAAAATGGTAGTCTGTATCTGCCCCTGTAAAAAAAAAACATGTGTCCATTTTCAGCTATAATAAGTATTTAAATTGTATAAAGCTGCAAATTACCGCTATGAAACCATAGCTTTTGCCTTTTTTTTTTTTTTTGAGGTGAAGAAATTAAGTTCAGGGAACACACACTGGTGTGCTAAAGTGTTTTATCTATCAGTGAAAGATATATTATTCACTTATTTGAAGTTATTTTCATGCAGTTGGGTTACAGCTATAGCTATTGCTAATGAGCCTAAAATAAAGGCAAAATTTCCATCTGTAACTGAGCAGTTGAAGATTGCCTTCAATATTGAATAGAGAGTATATAATCCCGATTTAAAGATTGTCAAGGAACTGGAAAAAGTTATTGTTAAATCAAGGAGCACAAACATTCAATGCAGTCAAATCCGAACCAGTGAAATGAATCTTTAAATTGAGAAAATCTTTAAATCGAAGTTACAGGGAAACCTGTGTAAGGTGACTACTTGCGGTGCATTACTTTCGTGGTCAAGTTAAGCAGGTGGTCAACTTATAGAGGTTGAAATATATGATATAGATCTAATTCTGTGCCTGAAAATAACGGTCAACTTAGACAGGTGGTCAACTTTACAGGTTTTACTGTATTTTGTTTATTAATGCAAAATAACTTTTCTTTTTGGTTTATTTGGAAAACATAAAAAGAAAAACTATGGTGATGGCCTATTTAGAGTATGTGAAGTTAAATTATGTGTGCATTCAAAAGTGCTGCTCATTTCAATTTCAATACTTGTGCTTATTTTTTAAGATACAGTGAAACCTGTGTAAGTTGACCACTTGTGGTGCACTACTTTCGTGGTCAAGTTAAGCAGATAGTCAACTTATAGAGGTTGAAATATATGGTATAGATCTAATTCTGTGCCTGAAAATAGTGGTCAACTTAGACAGGTGGTCAACTTTACAGGTTTTGCTGTATGTGTTTGGCAGCTTTTTTATTTTATTTCTCTTTTTATAGATAGCAAAATAAAATAAGAAGATGGCTCAAGACGAGCCCGTATGTTGTACTACTCCCCCGCCTACCGTTGAAGAAATCCAAAATTCGAGGCGCAACTTGATTTCATCTCTCAAGAGTGCTCTGTTTATTTTGAGCTCTGCATTGGTGATTTTCATTGCCTTCAGTAATACTTTGACATGGTAAGATTTGCCCCTTTGAGGTTTTAGAAAAATTGCAGGTATAACTTGTATTTTTCTCCCCAGCTCCCTATCTTTGAACATGAAACCTTCTTAGGATTACCCCATGTTGCCCGCGAACCACAGGAGAAGCGAGATCTTTCCGTGCTGGAGATGGAGCATGTTTTTTTATGAGATATAGTTGTTCTGACCACTAGATTACATGGGACACACTCGACTCTGTTGCTAGAAAAATCCCCCCCCCCCTCCTTTTTCTTGGTAACTATTAGTCTAATTAGATAAGTAACATAGAGGAGCAAATATTTCTTCTTTGAGACTATAGCATAGGGTGAATTTGTTTCCTATCCTGTGAAAGCAAGCAGTGAACTTTTTTCATCAATTTATCTACATATTTTGAAGATAATCAATGTTACATATTGATATTAATTGACAATTATTGGGCAATGCATATATCCCGAGAATGTGTCCATACGTGGTGTGTGCTATATTATCTTGCTATTCAATGGCAGTTTTGGCTTGACAAAGTGTTAAATGACCATTATTCAAGCTAAATCTGTTTTTTTTTTTTTTTAAACATCTTTAAGCTAGCATGAGTTTGATAAAGCTTTAAGATTATGATTTTAAACCACTCAAATTGTATACATTTTTTTTATCAATGCAAAATAGCTTTTTTTCTTGGTTTATTTGGAAAACAGAAAAAGAAAAACCATGGTGATGGCCTATTTAAAGTATGTGAAGTTAAATTATGTGTGCATTCGAAAGTACCTGCTCATTTCAATTTCAATACTTGTGCTTGTTTTTAAAGATATAGAGCATCAGTGCTTCTAAATTTTATTAGTTCACATTTTTTCTCCTTTTTTGGCATATTTATTTTTACAGAAATTGTCTTTTTTTTTTTTTTTTTTTTTTTTTTTTGTAGGCAATTCTTGCCTACAGAGCAATTTCAGAGCCAAAAAGGTTCTGTTCAAAATTTGTGGATTGTATTAAATATTAAATGAATATTTTCTAGGCATCTTCAGCACTTTTGGGGTGCATCTGGAGACTTTTGGCAGAGCCAGTGGAATAAAATACACCGGCTATTTGGAAGTGATAAATATATAATGGGAGTTTGGGGTGAGTACATAACTCTTCTTAAATTATCCTGAAGTGTTTTGAATCCTGTGTTCTGCATGTGAAATGTTGCTTGTATTAATCAGTAAATGACCACCCTTAAGCCCAGGGGCGGATACAGAAAAATCTTTTGGAGGGGGCGCAGGAAATTGTATACCCCCTCCCCCCCCCTCGATGTTTCATAACAAAGTTTTGACGACTTTATTTTTAAATGTTCGTGTTTTTTTATTTATTTATTATTATTTTTTTTTCAGGATTCCTTAAGGTCAATGAATCTACTTCTGAGTACATGAATATTATGCACTAATATACTTTGAATGTGGGCAGAATACATTTTTAACTTTTCAAGCCATTTAAATACTTAACCCAATATAATGTCACCAAGATGCTAGACAATGAGCGACTTTACCTAGGAACATTGTCATAATGATTATAACACGAGGGCAAGGTTATTAAATAACCCATACCTCTCTTGAGTTTTTTAAAATTAATTTAATCATAACTTCATAACATATATAAGTTTCACTGAAGAATTTAGAAATTATTTCTGTGTGAATTTCAAAACAATTGCTGATTTGTTCTTAAAGCCATGATACAGTTGAGATAACATATTTTGATACTGGCATCCCGTTTCTATTAAAAATCATGGTTTTTCTAAGAAACTACCACATGATTTCTTTCATTTTGCATTTTTTATTAGCTGAAAAAGAAATTTATTATTTTGCAAATAAGTTCCTAGATCAAAATAACTCTTTTAGGTGCGCCTACACATTTAAAAAAAAATGTTAATTTTATTGATTCCATCAAAGAAGAATTAATGGGCGAATCGCGATAATGAATGAATTTGAAGCCAATGAGTTAAATGTATTCTGCAACTCTGGGCCTCTGACTCCAGTAATACTTCTTTAGCAAACAAAAATGCTTTTATTCAAAATATGCTGTGTATGTGTGTGTGTGTGTGTGTGTGTTTTGTGTTCTTTTTAATTAGCTACGTAAAAAAAGTGCAAAGGAAAGGTCAGTTAAAAAGTAATAAATAAAATAGTGAAATTAATTAATCCTTTTTGGGGGGCACGTTCCCCCTGTGCCCCCCCCCCTAAAATCCGCTACTGCTTAAGCCGGAACAAAAACAGAACTACATGCAATATACCGACAGCACAATTATGCTATCCAGGCGCGGCAGTTTCATCCTCATTATTGACTCGTCAATCTGGAATAGTGAACAACTGAAGGTAGATGTTCTCTCTGAAGCTGAGATTACCATCAAACTAGTAGGGCTCGACCGATGGCATTTTTTGGCCGATGGGCAGATGCCGATTGTTGGCCGATTGTTCAAAGACGGCCGGTTGCCGATTGTTTTCCTCCAAATGGCCGATTGCCGATGGCCGATGGCAAAAAAAAAAAATCTAACAGAAATAAATTGATAAGATTGTCAGAGATTTAAAGGATCACCATTAATTCATTTCACTTTACTTCCTTTCTACAAATAAGGAATTGTAATCACAGAAAAAATCAGATTTCGACCTAAATTTCTATTTTACGATTACCCAATTTAAACTTCACAAATTTTATTCGGCACATCTGTACATGCATATGTACCTAAGAACATATAGATGACCGAAATATCCATTTTGAACGCATCCTTAGTTAATTATCGCAAGTTCTCTTGTGATGCAACTCTTGTGTTTACATGTTCTTCATGCGCGTAAACTTGCGTCACTCAAAAACGTTATGAAATAGTAAGTTGTCAACTCATACGTACGTAGTATGATCTAAAAGTTCGATGACAAGTTGTATAAAACCTTACCCTGAATAGTTCACATTACCGAAATACATCTATCTACAAAATAGTCACCTTGAACAACTGTGCACTTCCTGCCAACGTTCGTATAGCTTTCAGAAGGACTCCTGGAAGACATTTATCGCAACCTCCTGTAAGGCCTCTTGCGCTGCTGCTTTAACTTCATCGTGGGGAAAAAGGCAACTTTCATGTTGAGGATGCACGGTTCGATTGGTCAATACTCTTAATATGACAAACAAATAACATAACGTTTCGTCCGACTTAGCTCCGTGTTACTTTTGCTTGTTCCCAGCAAAGAAACATTTGCATGGACTCCGCTTTCTTCCGTCAGGAGAAGATAAAGCTGCATCACAGAAGGTAGCGAAAAATGGCTTTTAGGAGTGTTTCCAAAAGGTATATGAACATTGACAGAAGTACATAGTCCCTCAAGGTGATCTTTTGAATGTGGATGTGCTTCGGTAATGTGAACTATTCTGGGTAAGGTTTTATATAGCTTGTCCCCTGAACTTTTGGATTGTACTACGTACAATCTGTATAGGGTATAGTTATGCTTCCCCTTTTTTGACTGTTGTATGATGGCAGACAAAGAACAACAGCCAAGAAAAAAAAGAAGAAAGAAAAAGGAAGAAAAACAAAGAGACTGTTTCGTAACCAATTGATTTGTTTTTTTACAATTGAGCATATAACTAAGATTTCAGTAATATTGTAATAATGTCTGGATTTAGTTACACTAAACATAGTTAAAAAACATTAAATTATGTTCTTTAATCATTCAAGAACAAAGAAATTAAGAATAAAACTATGAAACCGCCAACAAATTACGCAAATAAAGGGGAAATATTGCACGTATACATTTTTTAAACATCAAATTAAACAAAAAAGGGAAGAGATAAATTGCAATATTAAATTGTAATAGGAATATTTTTATACTTATTTCAAATTTATGAATAGAAAAGTTTGCAGTTTTCATAAAAGCTATAACAATGACTTAAATTTTTCGGAAAAAAGGAATAGCCATGAAAAGAGCGAGGATCTCAAAATGCAGCTACAATAAACAAACTCATTATTTACACCAAGTTAATAACTGAATACATATACTAGTTAATCTGATGTTTGCACAAGTAATATTGAACAATTTGATTGTTAAATCTTTTATAAAGCACTACAAATAAGTTCAAATTTAATTTTTCAATTTAACAATAATTTTCTGAAATTTAAAAAATTGCATAATAGAAAATCCTTGAAAATGTTCTATAAGATATTATTTAAACTATGATGAAAATAAAAATAACCTTTTTATTGATTTCATGTAAATACATAAAAATTGTTGCTTACAACAGAAAAAAAAAATCGATCGCTATTAATGATGCAAAAAAGATGGCGCATTACGAAATATAGGTGAAACAAGTATGAGAAATACAACGCAAAATGACATTTCTTGACCAAAATAAATAATCGCTAAATATTTAAGAAATGCTTGAAACGACGAGGTTGGGCAAGGGGGGTCACCCTCTGATTTTGGAGTAACGCACAACATTAAACTTCGGCCCTAACTTCGGCCTCATTTTTTTAGCACAGAACCGCTACCACCAACGCCTCGGAAGGGTTTCTGAATCTACTTCAGCACTTCCGAAGAAAAAATTCAAAAGTCCCTTTTATTTCCGAATTTTGTCACCATTCAAAACGTCTTTAATCGATTTCTTACATTGATGTTCTAAACTCTTCCTAAACAATAGATAAAGCTTGAAAAATATATATATATATTTCTAATTTTATGAATGGTGTTAGTTTTAAACAACTGAGAAGTACAACTAGAGTTATTTCAAAATTGAGGGAGTGGGAGAAGGTGCACGCAAGTGTTCTCGGAAATACAAAAAAAAGTCGTAAAAAATAGAGTTCAAAATAATCATAAACATTGAGCAGAAAAACCCTTTTAAAACTTGCACCCGAGTTTGTTTTGACGTGCAGTGGCGGATTTAAAATATAGCAAATGTTGCAATTGCGCGAGAGGCCCCATAACCATAGGGGCACCGTAGGAGTTACAAAAATGCAAATGATAAATGTTTTACAACTTCTGTGATAGAGAAATAGAGCCCCAACATGTATTTCGATGGACCCCAAACTTGTAGCTCCGCCGAAGCGATACAGAAAAGACTGCATTACTGTGAATCATATTACAAATATCGAAAAATTAAAAATTATACCGTCGGTTCAACGGGAATCTAACAAAATGAAACAAAACCGGTTTCGCCAACTCATATTTGTTTCCATGGTCTCCAATTCGGCAATATATCACCAAATGACCGTCAGTCTGAGACGCTATATTAGTTTTGCATTGAAATAAATAATTAATAACCACAAAAAATGAGCTAAGAGGCTTTTTAGAACACCTGATCGAAAACAAAAAGGGAAGTGCACAACTGGAACGTAGGCATACCCTACATGCGAAAATTTAGCCTTCTCCAGCTTACCATTTTTGAGTTATGACTTATAAGAGATACATATGTACATCCAGTCGCAAGAAACAACGCAATAAGTAACTTGTTTGGTACCTGAATGCAGTATTAAAAACTCTTCCAGGGGTGACTAAAATAGAAATTCATACTGAAATTTAAGTAAACAATTTTATATAAAAACAATAACTTCCTTTGTTTGGTATTAAAAAGTAAAGCAACAAAGGTCCTTTTTTTTTTTTCAAAAACATCGGCCAATTCCATCGGCTTTTCGATGTTTTTTAAGGCCGATGGGCTGATGTTTCCTGCAAGTTGGCATCGGCCGCCGATGACGATGGCTAAATTGTTGAACCATCGGCGGCGATGCATCGGCCAGGCCAATACATCGGTCGAGTCCTACAAACTAGTAGCTAAAATTAACTTAGCACACCAGTGAGAATCCACGTGCAATATTGCGATTCAATTTCTGAATTAAATTAACCAAAGGTAATAAATAAACCTTAGGTAATAAGCAGTAAGTTACCGCCCTTAAGCCATAGCTAAGGCATGCAAGAATAGCTTTGAAAAATTTACCCTTTTTCAAATGATACGTTCCTTTCATAATAAGTAGGAGTTTGAGAACTCCTACTTATTATTAAAACTTGTGTCACTGCAAATCCCTGCTGCTACTTTTAAACTATTCTGATGCCTTTAGTCCTATCAAAGTTGTTACTTTTGCTCCTTTCAAACTCAGCTTGGTGTTTGAAAAACTTAACACATTTGCTGCTGATACTTTGCCAATTTGTCGAGAGGGTGAGCAAGGGATATATTTGATTTTAAATTTTTTAGAAAATATATAACTATTTAGTTCCTTTGTGCTGGTGTAAGATCGGTAGTGAAAGTGTTAAGATAAATTTTGTATGGTAAACTCTCAATTATCCGCAGAATTGCGTGGCACAAGTACCACGGATAATAAAAACCGCAGATAAACCACAAAAAGGCTAAAATAAGGGTCAAATAATGTAAACTTGTTCTTCCTCAAAAACTTGGCTGTACTGTTGAATAATACTTTCTTCAAACATGAAGATATATACAGTACAGTAAAAATGTTTTGTATTTTTGTACAACAGAACTTAATAATCGTCAATAAAGAACAAGTGTATCTACTGTGAAGAAAGCACAAAAAATAAATAAATAAAAAACAAGTTTAAATTTACAATTTTTCGCGGGGGGGGGGAGTCATTTGTATTTGCTTTTTTCTGCGAAAATACATGTTCCTGATTGCTAATTGGGATTTAAATTATTAATTTAAATTAGCAATTAAATTATTTTAATTGCTAATTTTAATCCTATAATTGGATTTTACTGTAATTCTCTTCTCTTTTTTTCCTTTTTTTGTGGGAAAATTAGCCCATCAACATCTTTCTTTACAATAATTTTAAATAACTAGATAATGTCTCCTCAAACTCTCCTTTACTTGAGACTATTCATATTAAATTGTGTAATTTTTTTCCAGGTACATTTTTAGTGACTTTTCTGGTATACTGGTGTGTCGGCTTATGCTACACAGTACTCGACTTAACCGGAAAACCAGCATTTGCCCTGCGATACAAAATTCAAGATAACACATCATACCCTGTGAGCAATGTTCTTTTGTTGTTTTTTTTTAATTGTAAAGTCAGCCATCTAGGATTTGAAAAAAAAAAAAAAAACTTATTGTTTGTATTGTATCATGTTACTTGTTATATTTAAAAGAGATTTGATTACTATTATTTTAAATTAGTAAAAGAAGTTTCTAACGTAACTGCTTGTATTTGAGTTTGGTCCTAGCTCATTAAAAAAGGTATTCAAAAAGGAAGTGAGCATATTTTGTATTGAAAAAGTTTTGGTTCGAAAATTTAGATTTGTCTTATCTTGACCCTTTAAAATATACCACCCTTTACGTTTAGTATATTTTCCTTTGCTGTTCATTTTCTGTTCCTAAAAATTACCTGATTTTAATTACAGTAAAACCCTTTTTAACGGACATCCCTCTTATGCAGACAATTTTAAATGCCCCAGTTCCAATGCAAATAAAAGTATTAAACCCCTGTCCTGCAGACACCCCTCCATTGTGGGCGAAAAAAATTGTCCCGTTAGTGTCTGCATTAGAGGAATTTTACTGTGATTTGGTTTATAAGTGTCCGCTTTTTTAGTTTAAAGTGGCTGGCAACCCCATAGAGATTGTGGGTTTGTTACGATTCGGCGCGACCGTTTCGGCGCGGCCGATTCGGCGCTGACTGTTTCAGCGCTGACCGTTTCGGCGCCAGATTTTTGCATTCTGAACTTTGTGAATTTTAGAAATTTTAGTTCACAGAAGAAAAAAGATTTTTGGAAGAAGTATGAATTTGGCGCTCTAGATGCTTGTTAAAATTTATTTTAAAAATTACAGTGGGGGGGGAGAGGGGGCATATGTGATAAACGTATGTTTTACTGTGACAACATAAAAAAATATCTTGCAAAATTAGCAAATAATGCCAGTACCAGTCCTACCTTATTGTCAATTTTTTTTTTTTTTTTTTTTAAATCAATGCTGAGCCGTTTTGTGTTTCTGTGGTGATTATTTCTTTGTTGTAGCAGCTATTGGAAATAATTTCATAAGTCTTCTTCACGTGAAAACACTTTTCAAACTAACCAAAAAGCTCCACTTAACTATGCAAACCCAGGGGCGGATCCAGAATTTTTTGTAAGGGGGGTCAAGTTTCAAAATTTTCAAATTTGCGACCTGAGTCATGGATCATTTTACCTCAAATTTTCTTCAAAATTCATATTTCTCAGGCAAACAGGCTGGTCACGTTACAGTTAGCTTTGAATATATGAGATTACAGCTATAAAGTAGTTGGAAAAAGCACACAACACCCCCACACACGACATATGGTTTGAGATAAAGTGCTCTTATTTTTGAAAGTTAGTTCTAAACACTAGTATTTTTCTGTAATCGATTTTAAATTATTGCAAATTAATATTTTTTAAAGTTTTATTATTATTATTATTATTTATTATTGCTTTTTTTTGTTACCAAATAGTTAGTCGACAGTTTAGTGCTACAGAACAGTTACAGGAACTAAAAAGACATAAAATATTTTATTTTAATTAAAAAAAAGTTTAAAATATTTTTTATTCATTATATTAGTTTTTGTGAAACTTAAAAGTAATATATAATAATAATCTTTACATAATAAGTATCATTTGTATCTTGTAGTCTTATAAGTTTTTTTTTCTTGTCTATCCTGTGTTCAAAGCACGCTACACAACTTAAAACTTTATAGAGAGCAGGGTTACAGGTGATTTCTCAACACGTTAACTTTTTCCAATAACAAATATAAAAAATTCATCTTATTATTTGTTGACAGTTTTTAATTTTTTACAGAAAATATATTTAAGCAAGTTCACAAATTAATGATCAGCAACGAAAAAAATTCAATTTAAATTTAATGAGTTTTAAATTTAAATTTCATAGAAAAATGTTAATGCTGTCTCCTAACTGATCTACTTCGAAAAATTATGAAGATGTTTTTAAACTTATATTTTATCAACTAATAATAAATAAGAAAACAAAATACATCATTAAAAATATTACTTCATAAAACTTTTTTACAAAGCTTAAAAAACAAAAGATGTCTCGAATTTTGAAACAATGTTTGGCACATTTGTATGCAGACAATTTTGATTTTCGAACAGGTCGTATTGAAATGGATCGCGCCAAAACGGCCGCGCCGAATAGTCCCATTCCGAGAGATTGTATATTACTCTACAGGGTTGTTTGTTGAATTTTCATAGAGTATCCGTTTCCTGCTAAGGAATGTCTATGTTGTAAAAAAAGCAGTTGAAAACTTTGTACTATGGAATGAGTAAAACGAAACAACTTGTATAAAGTACAAATAAAGTATTAAACCATTTTAACTCTATTTTAATACTTAATTTGTACTTTATACAGGTTGTGTCATTTTTCTCAAATGTCTATGTTGTCTGTGAAAAACAAAAATTTTGGTGGTTTGTATGGAATACCCTATAAACTGGTTAGCAATTTGTAAATAGTCTTGGAATATGTGTTGAATTGTGCACAAAATTTGTGCAGAAATAGTTATAATGTCAAGTAAAGTCTCTAGAGTGTCTTGTGGCACTTATAATGTTAATCCAGCTGTAAATGTAAATAATTGTACCTTTGTGTTGGCTGTATGGTTAAGAAAACAATTGTCAAGGAGAAAAGTTGCATATTTATGTCTCAGACTTACAAAAAACTCCTTTAAACTTCAGTTGAAATATCTGTTTGATCATTGTTTTACACATTATCAAAAGTTCTCAATATATATATATATATATATATATATATATATATATATATATATATATATATATATATATATATATATATATATATAAGTTACTAACTGTATTTAATTGCATTATTAATATTTTCAAAGGATGTCAATATTTCAGTTGTGTGAATTACTTCATTGATAAAACTAAATGCATGTACACTGATTTATTTTCGAAGCTAATGCAGGTGATGCTTCAATGGGGGGGGGGGGGGTATCTGAAGAATTTTTTTATCTTCCACATTTTGGCTAGTGTGACATATACAGTGCTGTGGTTATCTAATTTAAGTAGGACATGTTTTTCCTACTGGTGTGTACTTTTCAATTCATAAATATTTTTTAACTTTATTGATGGGTTGAAAACAGTATACATCTGCTCATAATTATTTAACTTTTTGCTTCTATCAGGTGTCTCTGCCCCAGGTTTTGGGAGTAGTGCGTCAAGTTCTAATCAACCAAATTCTTGTTGGAATCCCCTTTGGCATTTTAGCTTATTACCTCATGGTCTGGAGAGGATACGATTCTGGCCGAACTTTGCCCACATTCCAGTGGGTCCTTTTCGAGCTTATTCTTTGTGTGCTCATGGAAGAAGCAGGCTTCTATTATTCCCACAGGTTAGTGATTGACAGATTTTTTTTTTCTTTCCATAGTTTGGTAGTCGCTAGCTGAATAGTTAGGTGACGGGCCAGTTGTGAATGCATAGTTTTTTCATAGTCATACACAGTGTTTTATTTCTAACCGAACAAAGTGTAGACGCCCTAAAGTAAGTGTAGAGCTAAACTCCTGTGATCTCCCATGAAAGTTAAGCCCTGGTCATATATGAATATATGACCATATATGTCCTGTGTATAACATCAGTGTTATGGTTTTTTGCATTTGAAACTGGTTTTTGATCACACAGGTTGCTTTTACTGTTCTAAATTGACAAGTTATCCAAAAGTAATGAAATTTAACATAATTACCCTGCAAATCTCTGCTTTTTTGCTGAAGAATCCTAGAATTTGTGCACTTTTTTGAAAAAATTATGAGAGCTTTGATAAACCAGAAAAGTAAAATTCTCACTTATTTTCTCCAACTGAAAATAAATGCCAAGCAATCACTGTGTGATTAATAAATTGTAAAATTAGATTGGCACTTCTCTATCTGAATGATCTTAATACTTTTGCAAGTATTGTAAAAATATGTTGCTTTTAACAAAAGTTTTTTGATTAATTTACCTTAATTTGTTCTTGGGTATCCAAAATGGTTTCTACTTAGCAGGGACATATTTAAGGGGGGGACCGAAGGGACTCCGGCCCTTTCCCAAATAAGTTTAAAACTACTTATTATAAATTAGAATTTTCATCTTTTTAAACTTACATTTGTTTTATTACCGTAATATTTGGCTTGTGCTCCTACTGACTTAAATTTCTTTATGTTCATGTAACTTATAATATTATTGAGGGAGGGAGGGGCAACAGTTTTCTGAAACTCCTCTGGAATAAAGGGTGCTCTTCAAATGAAGAATGCTATGAAGTACAACAGCAATACTGCCGTGCTAAGCGCAAAAGTGGTATCTGCTGCCGAGTTTGAAATGAGAAATCACTGTCTAAAATTTTAGCCTCCATGTATTTGTTTCAGATGCTACTTTTTCAGAAATATTTTTAAAATATTTCCCATTGACCATAAAACATTGTAATTAGGTGAAACATGTGATAAAGAACCACCTGCTGGCCGTAACTCAATTTTGATAATGTGTAGATACGACTTTTGTTCTTAGCACGCCAGAATACTGCCGTGCTAAGCACAGATGTGGTATCTGCACATTTTATCAAAATTGAGTTATTGTCACCAGGTGGCCGTTAGTAAATTAATTTAACTAAATGTCAAGTTTTTTGGCGATTTGTGAACGCGAAATATTAAAAAAAGCTTTATGAAAAAAGTCGTAACTGCACAGTTTGCGGAGTTTGCTAAGGCAATTTGAACGTAAGTGACAAATACTAAGCCTTTATAGTTGTATCTGCGCAGTTACCACTTCTTTCCTTAGTAGTTTGTACATACGACTTTTATACCTTAGTAAAGCAGCATATTTAATAATGTAGCAGTTTATTGTAACACAGAATATTAAAATTAGTTTACCGTTGAATAATTGATACAGGTTGATAATAAAAACTAATACAACTTTGCATAATGTTAAAGTAAACATTCAGCTTTTTCTATTTAAATGTTTATTTAAAGTGCAAATTCTAAAAATGAAATGCATGTAAAATATTCATATCTAATTCTTTCATGCAAAAAAAAAAAAAAAAAAGCATTTCATTCTATGGCCAGTAATATTTTTATTTAAGTATTGTCTGCTGTCAAAATTATCTTCATTCTCGGTAAAAATGAATCTAGAAAATAAAACATTATAAAAAACACATTCTTTGAATATAAAAAACAGAATATTGTTATGGATTACAGTTTTAACTGTCCGGAGTTTTGAAAATGGTATCTTTCAGAGGGTAGCTTCTGTTAGATTTGTATTAATAAAATAAAGTGAAAAAGCTAAGTCCAAAGAAAGCAGATGTTTTCAGTATTATTTAATGATACATTAAGCATGTTTTACTAAGCTATTTTTGTCGTATCTGTGCAGATACCTCTAAAAATGCCTAGTAATTTTCACTTATGGTGAAAATAACTTATATATGAAAAGGTTTTGAAAAGAAAATTTGTCGTAACTACATTTATTAATTTTAATTTAAGATTTTTACAAAAATACTCTCTTACGTTAGTTAGATAAGTTATTTACGAAACAACTACCGCAAGTTGAGCATTTAATTAAGTCATAAATCAAAGAAACGAGTTGTAAAACTTTAATCATCAATTTCTCATTTTGAGCTCAACTGCAGATACCACATCTGTGCTTAGCACGGCAGAATAGGGCACAGGAGGAGAAAAAAATGTGATTAAAGCATTTTTGTAATATTTGTTCAAAAATGCAAGGAACTCCTCCTAGTAAATGCAAGGGCTGTGACTGGATCATTCTCCAATGTATTTCTAAGTATATAATATACTTAGAAATACATTATGCATGTCCTTAGTTTTGGTAGCTAAGTAATTAACTTGAAACTCTATTTATTTCATGCGTATAATGAGTCATTGTTGCATAAATTGCCTTTTAGCTGTAATAGTAGCTGAGCTAGCTAACATTTCTCTTTAATTTGAATTTTTATAAAAATATGTTCAAAGCATAAATCAGATGGTTACAATTTAATTTTCACAAAACACAGATTTAGATTTTCTTGTGAAAAATCAATGTTTCTTCTGGAAAAATTATATCCCGTGAGTCATGGAAAGTTACGATTGAAAGTCATGGATTTCAAAACTTGAAATGTAGCAGATACCCTGTATATTTGTTCTATCTCAAATTTTCACTTTTGGATAGATAAGAAAAATTTCCTTTTCTCCCCCAGACTTCTACACCATCCACGCATCTACAAGTATATTCACAAGCGACACCATGAATGGACCTCGCCTATTGCAATCACAGCCGTATACTGTCATCCGGTGGAACATATTTTCTCGAATTTATTGCCACCCCTTCTGGGACCATTGCTTCTTGGAAGTCATACTGCAACATCTTGGCTGTGGTTTGCTATTGCCATTTTGTCAACCCTCAATGCTCACTCTGGTTTTCACTTCCCATTTTTCCCATCACCCGAAGCTCATGATTTTCATCACTTGAAGTAAGAATGATGATGTAGGGTCTGGTGGGGGAAAGTGGTCAATGGGGTAAAGTGGTCATAATTCAAATAAATGGCTATAGCTTGGAAATTAATGTTCGAATAAATGTGAAAATTTTATTTTAGGGTAGTGCATTTATAAACTATATTTTGAATACAAAATTTTACAACTGGTGAAATTTTATTTGGTGAAAAAAAATATTTTGTATAAATATGAAAATTCTTAAAATCTAAACACCTTTTTTAACTTCCTTGGGAAATTTTGTTTGTTAGAATTATGAACAGATTGACTGCACAGGAAACTTCCTAAATGTCTCAAGAACTCTTACTCATTAGCAGTTAGCTGAATCTATTTTGAATAATTTGTTAGAACAATTTAAGTAAGATGGGGTAAAGTGGTCATAATATTAGGCTTAACGAATATTGTTCTTCTAAAGTCACTAAATCTTTAAGTATAAAGCAGATATAAAATAAATATTAATTTCACTTAATATGTATTGTTTTTACAATAAACAGGGTTAAATATACGAGTATATGCGTATGTATACGCATTTACTCGTGTAGGCACGTATGTATACGTATTCACATAAATGCACCAGTAAACACGTATTTGGGTACCTGCAAATATTTTTTATCTATACAGATATATACTCGACTATACACGTATATTCACGCTTATATGCACGTATATATACGAACAATTACATACTCAGGGAGACACGTATATACGCGTACGTACTCGAGTAGACACTTGCATACAAGCATATGATATACATGTATACAGGGTGAGTCTAAACTCTTGGTCAAATTATTAAAAGGTGTTACACGGGAGGATAAGAAGCAAGAATCATAAGAAACATCCAGAATCAAACTCAAGGCTGACGCGCTACATGCACACAAAGCCAGAAACTGATGGATGCAAAACATGTCACAAATTTATTACACAAAGACAATTTTACACAACATTTTAGGTTTTAAGAAAATTTTAAAGTTATTGATGAAATTTGCGGCCGGCAGCTGTAATACATGCATCGCAATCACTCTGTTGCAATTACGATACTTTTGAAAAACTTTCATCAGTCGCTGCACCTTCGTTGCGATGCGTGTATTAGAACTACTACTTGCCGTAACTTTTAACAACTGCTCTAAATATGTCTTAAAAACTAAAATGTCGGGTAAAATCATCTTTGTGTAACAAATTCGTGACCTGTTTTGCTAACGTCAGTTTCTGACCTTTTGTGCATGTAGCGCGTCAGCGACCATAAGTTCCTTGTGTTTCTTTGCTTCTTATCCTCCCCTTTCACACCACTTAGATTTTGCAAAAAATCTTGAATTCATTCTGTAAGCATACATGTATATTAGCGGATATACTCTTGGATATACGTGGATACATGTACTGGTGTATACACGTAAATGCACGTATATACGTCTAACAGGTATATAATCGTGTTTACACGTAAACATACGAATATACTCGTGCTTTCATACATATTTACGTGAGTAGACACGTACAAACACGCACTGGATATATCCACGAATTAACTCGTGTATACTCGTATAAGTATGTATGTACACTTATATATGCGTATATACGTCGACTGTACACGTATATACTCAGGTATGCACGCATATACTCGAGATACAAGCGCAAAACACGCATATGATGTTCTTTTCTACGCTTTACTCGTATATACACGTGATACGTATATACTCGTGTAGACACGTATACACTCCTATAGGTAATCACGTATACATGCGTGAGTATATACGTGTATACACTCGTGTATACACGTATATACTGAGTAGGCATGTGCATGCATCTGATGTATACATGTATCTATTCATATATGAACATGTTTACTCATGTCTACACGACACGTATAGTAGGCTCGTGTATACCCGTATATACTCGTACATATACTTGTAACTATAAAAATAACCGAAATATACAAAAATTAGGGTTATTTGTAACGGTTTGCAGTTTTTTTAAACTATGACCACTTTACCCCATGCTATGACCACTTTCCCCCATCCCATGGGGTAAAGTGGTCATAAATACAAAGGGAAATGAAAATGTTATAAAACTACTTAAATTCAATATTTTTTTCCTGAAATGCACTGTACTGTGTTCTTTAATAATGCAATGTAAAATAACAACAAAAAAAGTTGAAGTGTTTAAAGAATTTATTGTTTTTATTATCCACCTAAGTTGCAAACCTACGATTTTATGACCACTTTACCCCACCAGACCCTATACTTTTCATTATCATTATGAATTTTTTTGATTC
Source organism: Uloborus diversus (assembly GCF_026930045.1). NCBI lineage: Eukaryota > Metazoa > Arthropoda > Arachnida > Araneae > Uloboridae > Uloborus > Uloborus diversus. The sequence goes on along the minus strand of NC_072735.1, from coordinate 169,550,121 downwards.
ACAGGAAGTTTTCACTGCAGTGTTGTAAAAAAAGAGGTTTTAACTTGTTTTTTCTTTTGTCAATTTTCTTAATAATTTTGGTAACATTTTTTTAAAAAAAATCCTAAATTATGGATCAAAACTTGCATTAGACAGCTTAATTGGCCTCTTATTTCCGAATAAAAAAATGGAAAAAAAAAATAGGACTCTTTAATTGACAAAATACTTTTTGGAAACTTCTGAAAATGTCACAAATCAATAGTGTTATGATTTCAATACAAGGAATTAATCTTTGTTTTGTATTTGAAAAAAAAAATAATAAGAAGAAAGATGTTTTATTCCAAGTTTCTGATTAGGAATGTAATGAAATCAATCTTTTTATGTTTTTCTTTCTTTAAACTCAATTTATTATTATTATTATTATTTGAATATGTAATATCCATTTTTCCCTTTTGAAATCGTAAGAATGAAATGAGGTTTTCACCTCTGAAAGAAAGTAAAATTAATTTTTTCTGTGTTTATGCAAAAAATCTAATGAATGTAAAACAAACAGTAAATTGCCAGAAATATCTTTTCAGGTAATCAAAGTATTATTTAACGTATCTTTCCTATAGATTCAACCAAAACTTTGGCGTCTTGGGTGTTTTGGACCGCTTGCATGGCACCGATTCCATGTTTCGCAACAGCAAGATGTATCAGCGCCATATCATGCTGCTCAGCTTGGTGCCACTAAAGCAGCTTTACCCAGACGATCCCAAGAAGAAGTAAACTCGTCTGCAGAATCAAGATCTTGCGTGTGGAGATTATTATAAATGTGCCTGAAGTTAATGCATAAATGTGTACCGTTTTTATGTCAATCCTTGCCTTAACTGCTTTATTTTGTCACAATAATGCACTTCTTCATATCACACTAAGAAACTAGAAATTCACTCCTTGTTATTGGTCTGTAGCTTTAAAAACTGGAAAAGTATTTTCACTATAGTTTAGTTTTTGAAGAACGTAGCCGTTGTCAAACTAAATAGAACATGTTACTGTAGTTTAGTATTTGTTTCCAATGCCATTCACAGTATCGTGATATTTTATTGAGACTCAATTGCTTAGTGATTATTGAACTTTCTAATCAAAAAATAATCATGATATGCAGTGGGACCTTGGTTTTGTACTGTCTGTTTCATACTTTATCTCGCTTTCAAAGTAATTTTCTGTTGATCTGTGAAAATTGCTATACCGGTATGTTAAAATATTCCAGATTTTACATTATGCTTTTTCAGAGAATCTGCTTAATATGTTTTTCTTAAAACAGATTAGATCAAATTTCCTTTACAAGACTTGTAAACTTTTTCCACAGTATCGTATTATTTTCACGATAAATGCTTCTTGGCTGTTTGAAGCCATTCTGGCATTATTTCTGTTTTGTCTTCTTGTTTCTATCGCCAAAGCACAAAAGTTTATTTGCGTGTGTGAACTAAGAAGCAAATTTGTTAAAAAAAATCAGCAGTAAAACCTGTGAAGTTGACCACCCTTGTAAGTTGACCACCTGTCTAAGTTGATCGCTTTTTTCAGGCAGGGTATTAGCCGTTATCATATAAATCAACCTCTGTAAAATGACCACCTGTTTAAGTTGACCACTAAAGTAGTACACTGCAGGTGGTCAACTTACACAGGTTTCACTGTAGTACAAAACATGCTCTGAATGAAATTGTATCTATGAGCAGAAAGTAAGTAGACTAAATTTCTTCTATTTCAAAATTGTCGAATTTATAGGAAAGGCTTAAATTTTCATTTCTGATCACTAGTCCCACAGAATATGTAAAATTGGGGTTCCACTGTGTAAGTCCACTGCATAGTTTGGATTTTTTTTAATGCAGTTATTGGCTAATTGCTTTGGTTTTAATATGTTTGTGTATTTTTTTCTTTTATTTAAGTTTTTAATTGGTGCAAATGTCAAATTTGTGTCCCACTTGTATGCTGTTGTTATGTGTGAAATGTTCCTGCTAACAATCTTGTTTACTGTAACTGAGAATAAACAGTTGAGTAAACACGTATGCCATACTTAAATGCTATGTTACCTGCATGTGGTTTTAATGTGTGCTTGTTTGTAAAAATGAAAAACCTGACACATAGTTTTATTTTGGTGTATTCAACTGCTTCAGAGCTTTAGAAATCCATTAGTTTGAAAAGGCGTGTGTTTAAAAAAGGAATAAATGCTAAAGCATATGACCTAATCTTCTAAGACTCTGAAGCAGTGAAAGCCAGTTGATTTGGCAATGTGTGCTGAAATGCTTTAATTTTTGTTAAATGTGCAATTAATACAAATGTAACGTGTATTGCATGTATGTATGCACAACAACATTTTATTTTGATATGATTTCATGTCATGTCATTGCAACATTGACACAAAATCCTTCTTCCTCTATACATCATTACTTTATTTCTTCACTGAACATATTCAACACAATCTTTAATGTTAGTTATTATTTTAAGGAATATGTGTTTCATTTTAAAATTTATTTCATATGTATACATTTTAATTAACTTTGATTGTGATCAGGATATGGATGCCTCACTTGCCAAATTGTCTAACTCCATAAAACAAAACGTAGAGAATAGTTTTGAAGAAGATGGTGTTATATCCATAGGAGTAAATAGGCCCTCGTATTACATTTTCGGCCATCACATGGTCAGAAATGTACTGAACCAAAACTTTAATATAAATTCACATGCTAAGCATTGATAAAGCACAATTAAAGCAGAAATGAGGAATTTTTTTCAAAGTGAAGTTAATTGGGGAGATAACATTTCCGGGCTTATTGGCCGTGGTCTAATTGGAGTAGAAATTCCAGACATTTCGGCTTGCTTTGCTGCAGCCATCATCAGTGGTTTGAGTTTGGTGAGACTGATTCCTGGCTCCGGTATTTAAGCAAACTGCTGCTGGGCTGTTGGTCCTGATTGGGAGGCGTTCTCAAGCCGCTGGTGGAATAAGGTTCCAGATTGGATGAGATTCAAGCCGCTGGGTGATCCTGGTACCTGATTGGATGGGATTCACAAGCCGTGGTGGCTACCGGTTTCTGATTGGATGGGACCACAGTGTGCTCCTGTGGATCAGTTTATGTCGGAACTACGAAGCGCAGCATCAAGACACGCCTTTCTGAGCATGTTCGTCATTGCCATTTAGGAAACTATGATAAGTCAACCGTAGCCGAACACAGCCAACAAGAAGGAGTCCACAACATCAAATTTAAAGACACAGAAATCTTGGCTACAACATCTCATTACTTTGCCCGTCTTCATCGCGAAGCTATAGAAATTTTCAAACACCTCTTTAATTTCAACAGAAAAGAGGAGAATTTCAATTTACCAAAAACATGGCACCCTGCTCTTAGATCCGCTCGCCACAACAGTCTAGAACATACTGTGGTCCCATCCAATCAGAAACCGGTAGCCACCACGGCTTGTGAATCCCATCCAATCAGGTACCAGGATCACCCATCGGCTTGAATCTCATCCAATCTGGAACCTTATTCCACCAGCGGCTTGAGAACGCCTCCCAATCAGGACCAGCAGCAAAGCAGCAGTTTGCTTAAATACCGGAGCCAGGAATCGGTCTCACCAAACTCAAACCATGATGATGGCTGCAGTAAAGCAAGCCGAAACGTCTGGAATTTCTACTCCAATTAGACCACGGCCAATAAGCCCGGAAATGTTATCTCCCCATATTTGATGCTGGCCGTGAAAGCCTTAAACAGTATTGAAGTTAATCAATTTGGCAATTGAGGCATCCATACATCGCTCATTTGTAAGAAGAGTTCCACAATATGAAGAAATGAAATTTTACAAGAGAAGTTTGAAGTTTGGTTCTTGAGGAAATTTGTTGTAAGAGAGGTAAATTTGCTGTGCTCCCCAGTGGTTAATATTAGAACAAAAAATCTGTCATTATTTTCCAAAGAAGATAATGTCATTTGAAACCCATTAAGCAAAAAAAAAAAAAAAAGAAATTAAAAATTTTGTATCATGTGTCTCTTTTTCCAAACGAGCAATATATATATACAGGGTGTTCCGTTTTAACCTGCAAGATCTTTATTTTCACAGTCGTTAGTCCTAGATGCATACTTCTAATTGCAAAAATGTTCAAAATTAGATGCAGAGTTAAGATATTGAGAGTTTGAAGCAAAAATAAAAATGAGTCAAGAAATACAAAATTTAACTTTTTATATGGGCCCTTAGTCCCCCAACATGTATTTAGGGAAATAATCTCCATTGAAAACTATAACTGACCCAAAAAACTTGACATTTGTGCGACCAAAACTCAAGGAGATATTTCAGTTTGAAGTTTTGAGGGACTATACAGAAGATGAGGTTGGAACTTATCGCCCTTTCAGAAGAATGACAGGTCGTCAAAGTAAGAAAAACAAGATACAGTCGAACCTCCATATATCGAACTTCTACATATCAAAATTTTCTATATATCGAAATCCCAGAAATTTCTATGTTCATTACATAGAAAACCTGTTTCTATATATTGAAAAAATCTCTATATATCAAATTTTTTTCGAGACATTTGTAGATTTTTTTTTTTCCAATTTAGACTGTTTGTCTCATGAAAAATGAAGGTTAGGGGAGAAAATTATGTTCACTAAAGGTTGCTACGAAACTCATAAGGAATCTGAGGTTGAGGGATTTGTAGATAGGTTGTTGTTTCGTTCTGAAGTTCTTAAATTCCCTCAAGTTTATTTCAAATCTTAGTTGTAACCGGTAGCATTGTAAAATCAGTTTCAAGTTCTCTCTTTTGTCTGTTGATTAGCATTCCTAGTCATTTTAGCTGCAGTAAAAATCATTCAAAAATAAGGTTGATTGATTTTTTACTTTTCTTTTGATTACATTGTCAAAACGAAAATCCCCTAATGTTGCGGATCAAGTTGAATTGAAGAATGAAGATGTATATCTGAAGGCGTAAAAATGTAATTTCTTTTTTTTTTTTACTTATTAACTTTTATTTAATTCGATGCTCGTATTAATTTGAAATTGGGTTTCATACACGTAAATTAGTTTAAATTTTAATGTTTTAGGAGACTTTTAGGATAAAATAAGATCGTTTCTATATATCGAATTTTTTTCCGACAATTTACTACTTCGATATATGGAGGTCCGACTGTATTTATATATTTCATTGCTATTCAGAAATAAATGCAAATGGTGGCCGTGATACGCAAAAATACACTACAAAACCTTGAACAACTTGAAAAACCGCACTCTATGCACACATATAATTTTAAACACTTGTTAACAGCTATAATTTCCCCCAAAAGGTGTTATTGACAGCGAGTGAAAAGTGGTGTAAGTCACAAAACGCTGCGTTACATATCTTGGTGAATATTGTTCGTACTAATTTCAAACTTAATGTTGGAATTATTTTTTAATGGAGATTATTTCCCTAAATATAAGTTAGGGGACATGGGGCCAGTATAAAAAGTTAAATTTTGTATTTTTTGACTTATTTTTATTTTTGCTTTAAACTTCCAATACCATAACTCTGCATCTGGTTTTGAACATTTTTGCAGTTGGAAGTATACATCTGGGACGAATGGTTGCAAAAATAAAGGTGTTGCAGGTTAAAATAGAACACCCTATATAAATATATATAGATATCTATTTAATTGGAAGAGAAATGTTGCAGATGTAATTAAATCGTACTTTGTTAGATGATGCGCATGATTGTTTAAAGATCTTGCTATACTAACTTATATCAAAACTAATAACCTTGTAATTTAAAGCTTAATTGGTTAAATCTGGTTTGCATTTTTTTCCTCTTGAATACTCAACGTAATTGATATAGATTGTTGTTGAAAAACCTTTTTCTTAAATCTTTTTCATATTGTTTTAAAATGAATGATTGTTGGCTTAGTTTTCCAAAGTCCAAATTAATCAAAAAAAACCTCAAATCAAGATTGTTGATTGCATACTATAGGAAATGCCAGCTAATATGAATTGCACCACTATGGAAAACAGTCAAAATTTTCAGTTTGCCAAAAGAGATGAAAACATCCATTCTCTGAGAAAAATTAAGCATTTTTTTAAATGTTTTTTTAGAAAGTTTGTTAGCACCGTCTAATTCTATGTTATTATATTCAGTCCCTCACAAACAAATTATTTTCCAAAAAAAAAAAAGGTTAAGAAATTTAACTAAACAAGAGCAATTAAAATATTGATTGTTATAAACAAAAATTGATTTATTTTGCATTTTTAATTTCTAGTTTAAAAAAACAGTAAATAATGTTAATATTAAAATTTCAAATTTGACATTGTCAAAAATCACTCACCTTTAATTCATCAGATATTAACTGTGACTTTGCAGGGCAGCTTTATCAGTCAAAACATTTTATGACTCAAAGTGTGTTAATTTGTTCTTTTTAATTAGGTAATGATATACACCTGCCGTTTTCATTTTTGTGCTTCCTTTAATTCTTCCACTAGTGTAAAGTGCTTCCAATTTGTGGTGTATATTTGTTTTTGTTGTGTATCTTTTTTTTATTGTATGAAAAATTGACCATTTAGTATTTCAATGATTTTTTGGTTATGAAATAGTTAAAGATAATTATTAATGCTTGTTGTTTAATATTAGTGTGTGGTATTTAATTTGTGTGTAATAATTATTTTAAACCAGTGTTTGGTATGCAGTTTTTAATTCTAAAGTCTTATAACTTATACTACTGCTAATGGAACGGGGGGGGGGGGATGTAGTACTAAGTGGCATAGAAATATTGACTGATAAGAAAATATAGTTTACCTTTTCGCTGCACAAAGCTACATTTTATTTTAATGTTAGAAGAAAGTTGATCCAATTGCTGGTTAGTATCGTATCAGAACATTATTCAATTGTCAAAATGTGAGGAATGTCAATAGGTGCAAAAAAAAAAAGTTTTTAAAGTTTGGCAGAACGATTTCAAGGTCAATTGTTCCCTTCGTTTGTACATAGCAGAAATAAAAACTTTTTTCCTCCCTCATAATGGAAAAAAATGAAATTCATATATTTAATTCTTTTAATAAACAGAATGCCTATAATGCTACACATTCCATATTTTTAGGTTATTTTCTAAACCTAAAAATTGCTATTCAGCATTCCATGTTTTTATTTATTGAATAAAAAAAACCCCAGAAATTGTTTGGGCACATTCTTCAGAAATAATTAATTCTAAAGGCACAGTGGCTTATAGAGGCAGTACCAGGTCTAGGGCTGCAGGCCAGGCACTTTCTTCAAGTGGCAAATTCGCCCTATTTCTTATTGTTCGTTAATACTCAATATAACTCTAAAGGAAGATTAATATTGTCAGTCGTTTCACGCTTTTACCCCAGTTCAAAAAAATCCTAGACCTGGGCCTGGGTGAAGGCAATGGTGGCACTTAAGTAACTTGTTTTCCATCGTTTTGTGCTTACTTTTTGAAAAATGTTTAAGAAAAAGCCTGTTGGAAATAATTCAGTTTAAAATGTTGTTAAGGATGTAAATTTTTGCTGAAAAGAAAATGCAAGCATCAAATGTTGCTTTACTTTATTTTTTTATATTTTATCAAATGAGCTTCTTTTTCTTTCGTTGTTGTAAGTGAGATCTGGAAAACATTTTGCTCCAATTTTTATCATATATTAATAAATTATCTTCGCAGTATTATGCAGAATTTGAAAAAAAAAAAAAATCTGTGATATAGATTGTATCTTTGTTATTTTAACTCCAGAGCTAAAGAAAATCTTTTTGTCTTTCTCATTGTTGATAGTAATTATAGAATGTATACAAAATTTTTATGTTCCTGTTCCAATGTCCACAGGTCGATGAATGGAGTTCGATATTGCTCGAGTTTGACATACATTTCATTTCTGAGCTTTGATAGAAAGGAAAAGTTCAGAAGGACATTAGTGGAGTCCTTTCGTGTTGGTTGATTTTGTCATTGACTTGCGAGTTTTCATAAGTTCAAAATGAGTTTATCACCTTGATGTTGAATCATTTTAGCACAGACTTCTCATTTTGATGAAAATGTGTTTAGAAGCATATTACAACCTTTAACAAATTAATTGATCTAAAATGAATGAAGAATGAAATACAGCAGTACCACCTTTAAGGGACATTTTTTCTGGTCCCAGTCCCTTTGAATAGGGACCTCCATATAGTTGCTTTTCATTGAGGGTCAGCCATAAAGATATATTACAAAAATTAATGTGTACACGCATTAGAAATATATTGAATTTATTAGAATTCAATGTTCAATTATTGTCAAAAAATGAACTGATAAAAGCTTGTCTTGACATTAAAATGCAAAGAAACAAATATGTAAAGTTCAAAATAACAACGTCAAAAAGCACAAATTACTGCAGACACGTGTAAGCTCATTTCTTTTGCATTGAAAAAGGCGTTCCTTGTACCCCCGAAACACGTGTCTGCAGTAATTTGTGATTTTTGGCGTTGTTACTTTGAACTTTACTTTTCAGCACAAAGGTATTTATTTATCTTAAACAAATATGTATTTAAAATACTTGCTGAGACCAACATTCATGCTTTTCCCTCTCGTCAATTTCTTCACATGGGCTCAGCCCAGACTGATAGTGAGCGGCATATGACAAGCTTTTATAGAAAACTTGAAATGTGATCATACTGTTTTTTTTTCTTTTTATTGCATTGTAAATTACATGATATCAAACAAATTCATGCAACACATGAATTCAAAATTATCATTAATGAAAAGCTTGATACTACAAAAGTTTAGTTATAAAATTTTATTTATTTATTAATTTAATTAATCTTTTTAATTATTATTTTTTATTTTGTTTTATTTATTTATTTATTTTTTCTAATTTGAATAATTCTGAATTTTAGTAAGTATGAAACATTTTCGATACGTTTCCTCAAATGTAATTGCTTATGTGTGTTATGAAATTATACTGAGTTAAATACACAGCATGCATCAATTCATCTACCTTCAAAGAAAGGATACCTCTTTTTAAGGTACAAGTGTATCTTATGGAGAGGTTCTACTGTATTTTCAAATTTGAATGAATGAAATAAGATAAATTTCAAATTCAACAGCAAAATCAAGCCTGGATTAATTTAAATGGAAATGAAGGAAAATCTTATACATATATTAAAATGCTTCTTAGTTGTATACTATTTATGTATTGCTGTATTATGTATGTTTATTTTATTTATCAATATTTGGTGTTTTATTTATTTATTGTATGTTTCTAAGATTTAAAGCCTTCGAAACATTTATAGCATAGGGCAATGTCAGAATTTGTAGGAGTATATATATTTTAAGTATTTATTTCCTTGTTACTTTTGATACTGTGTGTAGTAGTTTTACTTTCTAATAATGTTTACAGTAAGGTTTGGGCATTTTTTGTGATAGCTTTCCGGTGAGATTTATGTTTGTTTTTAAATTTTATTCTTATTTGCTTGGGCGTTTTTTGTGATAGCTTTCTGGTGAGATTTATGTTTGTTTTTAATGGTGTTTCAATATTTTATTCTTATTTCTTCGTTTTTATGTGTACCCGAAAATTGTTCCTCAACATTGATCTCTAATATTGTTACTAAACTGTTAAGTTCTCTGACTGATATACTCAGCCTAAAGAAGCTTATTGTAACTGTAAAAGCTTAATGCCTTGAATAAATATTTATAAGAAAAATACATGCTTCAGTTTTGGTCAATGGAATGTGAAAACAATGATATACAGGGTGTGGTGTCTGAAAAGTCCTTGACACATTCTAAAAGTTCATAGAAAAACAGCAAATTTGTCGGATCAATATGCGGTTTGTGTCATAAAACTTCATGGGTTCAAATTTTATATGACGTCGTAAAAAGAAAATCTCATTTGGAGCCTACACTACTTCATTTTACATCTTTTTAATGTTTTTTTTTTTTTTTTACTACCTAAAAAAACAAGGAAAAGACTTAATTAAATATGTTCTCTCCTAGTTTGTCTCGGACCGATGAAGAAAAGCGTTTTACAGAGATGACGTTTTCCTATGTCGACAATTTTGGCGGTGAATTAATGAATAACTCTCTGAATATCGCCAATAATGCCAAATTGAAACCAGATTCGAAAAAAGTTGCCGACAAAACTTGGTGACGAAAAGCTCGGCAATTTCTCGCCAAGTGTTCGCAAAATTATTACATCATTTGAGTTTGCATTTAAATGAACACTGATTTTCCCCGAAATGGTGTAAAAGACGTCACCTCAAATGTACAGAAGAACAGAAAAGGCTGCTACTACTTTATTTGTTCGTTTCTTTGTTTTTTACGAATCTTTTTCACCAGATGAGTGCTGTATTTTTTTTTTTTTAGAAATCAGCTGAAAATATTAAAAAGTTATGTCTGTCATAATTTGCTAGTCTTTGCCAGACTTAAAGAATATTGATCAGATGCTAGAAAGTAGATGTTGGTGTATGGGAAAGTAGGCTCGTTTAGTTCTGGACAGAACTTCTTGCTTCCTGTTACAGAGTCTTTTTTTTTTTTAAATATTAGTTTTCAGTTTTGTCTTAATTTTTAATTTGTCATGATCAATTTCGCTTTTTTTTTATGAGTAAATAATAACTATTTCGCAATTATAAACATTGACTTCTTTCGGGGTCAAGTCTCTTTGTACGAAAGAGACTTGATCCTTTTACCAACTTTTTTTAAAAATATTTTATTCTTATACAAAAGTTTTCCAAACTGTGGCCCACGGGGTTCCGCGGTGCTATCCAGCTAAAACGTTAAATATAATTGAGATTGAAGGACGTGTAACGATATTTCAATTCAAAAAGAAAGCACATTTATAAGGGGAAAAAATTCTTGCTTAAGTACATGCAGGACGCCATAAAAATACAACTCATATGAAAAATTAACACACTTAAACTAGGCTAACAGTGTTTTGTTCACGAACTCCAAAAGTTTATTTTTATTAGTAAACGTTTTGTGGAAATTTGGTGATAACATTTTATTCCTAATTGAATTTCAAATACATATAATTTTACTTCCATAACTCGAAATAATAATGTAAAAAAATGAAAACCAGACAAGAGCTCTGAAAAATATGTAGAACAAAATTAATAAATTTAAAGGAAAAAAAAGTAAAAATATATTAGAAAAAAAAATAGATTTAACTGTGTGAAATAATTTTTTTTTCGCGCGCCGAGGATGGGGGGGGGAGCTCTGAAGTTAGGAAACTTTTGTAATGCAGTATAACCCCGATTTTGTGATCGTCGGGGGAATGGAAAAAGTTATTGTTAAATCGAGGAGCGTATACATTATATGCAGTTAAATCCGGATCAGTGAAATGTATCATTGAATTGAGGAAATCGGGTATCGTTAACTCGAAGTTATACTGCATATAAGTTTCAAAAAAGATGGATAGCTATTTTACGGCACAACGACTGTTCTAAGTATGTCATATCCATATGCGATCTTTTATGTCCATTGAATAAAATAAAAGTTATAAGCGCCAACTAAAAAAGGGATCAAGTGTACCCAGTCTCCCCTATTATTTTTGATTGCTACTTAATTCAATTTTTTGCATTAATACAATATTGGTGTGGTAAGTACGAAAAAGTAAGGAAGAGGAGAATAACCTGACGCTAACCCCTCCCCCCCCCCTTTCCATTCTTGCAATAACCATCTAACATTTGAATGATAAGAAATCAAGAATATATCGAACATGTTTTAATGTCGTTCATTCACTACACACATCTATATAAACGATATTAACGCTTAAGAATAAATCGAACAATGCAGTGCGATAAATGTAAAATCTGATGACACCAAATATTTATTGTGCAATGTTTGCTGTTTTGCACGTAAGTGACATAACACATGTGTACAGAAGAACAATTGTATTTTAAACTGAAAACGTGTTAACATGCATCCGATATTAATTCACTTTTGTTATTTTATTGAACTTTTTTATTTTTCAAATTACTCTATTTTAGAGATAAAATATTGATGTGAAACGAATTCTATTGTTTATCCATCATTTGTACAAATTCACTCTTATCTACATCTGTAAATCTGACTGTATGTGCGTTTTTTTTATTAATGTTTTTTATCATGTATGCTTAAAAGCTATGCGATTCTACTCCCCTTGATTAATTCGAAGACGGTTTTGCTCAAATTCAATCATCCCCTATGAAGAAAATATTGATAAGATTCCGTTAGAAAAAGTTTAATTACTTACTAATTTTTAGTACTCATTAACGTTTCGTGTTTTATTTGAATTGATTTCAAAATTCTTTCAATTGGAAAGGGGAAAGTGAGTGGTCATCTCCCTCACAGAACCCTTGGTTTTAACTAGGAATGTGCCGATTAATCGGCCACTTTGCCGATTATTTATGATCGGCCAAATTGTTCCGATTTATCGGCGGAAAAACTGTTTTTCGAAACTTTTTTTATGCAAACCTTTAACAAGAACCTGTGATGTTAACAATAAATGAATGTTATTTTCTACAAACATTACTATAACATGTAGTATGAAAGTGTACATAGCAAAAACACAACAAATAGTTGAGAAAGTGCGTAAAACTGAAGGAAATATTCAAGGATCATTTCATAAGTTTGTTATAATACCCTCACGCCAGCTTTTGATGACACAACATTTTTTTTTCTTTCTTTCAGATATTTTGTTCCTTCTAACTATACAAATGATTTACAATTTACTCTTTAAAATACTATTTTTTAATGCAGTAAAAATAATAATAATAATAATAATAATAATAATAATAATAATAATAATAATAATAATGAAAATTAAATATGATTTGATTTTGAAAAAATGTATACATAATTTATTATTATTATTATTATTATTTTACAAACTGATGGTTGGAGTAATCTGCCGTGCTAAGCACAGATGTGGTATCTGCAGTAGAGCTCAAAATGAGAAATTGACGATTAAAGTTTTACAACTCATTTCTTTTGATTTATGACTTAATTAAATGCTCAACTTGCGGTAGTTGTTTCGTAAATAACTTATCTAAAAACCGTAAGAGAATATTTTTGTAAAAATCTTAATTTAAAATTAATAAATGTAGTTACGACAAATTTTCTTTTCAAAACCTTTTCATATACTAAGCTATTTTCACCGTAAGTGACAATTACTAGGCATTTTTAGAGGTATCTGCACAGATACGACAAAAATAGCTTAGTAAAACGTGCTCAATGTATCATTAAATAATACTGAAAACATATGCTTTCTTTAGACTTAGCTGTTTCGCTTTGTTTTGTTAATATAAATCTAACAGAATCTACCTTCTGAAAGATACCATTTTCAAAACTCCGGACGGTTAAAACTGTAATCCATAACAGTTTTCCGTTTTTTTGCATTCAAAGAATGTTTTTTATAATGTTTTATTTTCTAGATTCATTTTTACCGAGCATGAAGATAATTTTGACAGCAGACGATACTTAAATAAAAATATTTCTGGCCGTAGAATAAAATGCGTTTTTTTTTTTTGCATGAAAGAATTAGATATGAATATTTTACATGCATTTCCTTTTTAGAATTTGCATTTTAAATAAACATTTAAATAGAAAAAGCTGAATATTTACTTTAACAATTATGCAAAGTTATATTAGTTTTTAATATCAACCTGTATCAACTATTCAACGGTAAACTAATTTTAATATTCTGTGTTACAATAAACTGCTACATTATTAAATATGCTGCTTTACTAAGGTATAAAAGTCGCATCTACAAAAAATACTAAGGAAAAAAGTGGTAACTGCGCAGATACCACTTTAAAGGCTTAATATTTGTCACTTAGTTCAAATTGCCTTAGCAAACTCCGCTAACTCTGCAGTTACGACTTTTTTCTTAAAGCTTTTTTCAATATTTCGCGTTCACAAATCGCCAAAAAACTTGACATTTAGGTAAATTAAATTACTAACGACCACCTGGTGACAATAACTCAATTTTGATAAAATGTGCAGATACCACATCTGTGCTTAGCACGGCAGTAAATGTCCTTTTATTTTATTTAAATTTTCTTTTTTTAATATATTTTATACCAGGGTTCGTACGCTCCTGCAAAACTCCTCCGATACTCCTTCATTTAGGAAACTTTTTTAAAGGGCCCTTCAGACTCCTTCATTTTGGTTTGAACTCCTTCAAAACTAATTCTTTTTTAGTTCAAGACTACATAATCTTCCTCTATGACAGTAACTTAAAATACTTCGATTGACAACTAACTTTGTCACAAAGGCGATTTTAATGTAGTAATTTCATGCATTTATTTCTTTTGATTTACAAATTGATCATAGTTAATTCATAAAAGTAGGAGGAGAAAATTTTATTAGAAGACTAAGACATTTCATAAATGAAGTAAAATATGCTCAAATGGTGCTTGGCTATTTTTTCAAGTTTTACGATTATTGTTTTTCCCTCCACCACTCTCAGCAGCAAGTCAGGTTGTCTAATTATTATTTAAATACATGAGTAGATGTACTTTTTTTAGTGGTTGTATTCAAAAAACAATTGTTTAGTTAATCGAAATTATGATATTGTAAAAAGGGTCATCCGCAAGTGATGTCATGCCTTAAAGTGGAGACGGGCGCATGAAATTGTGACAAGGGGAAGAGACAAAAGTGACATCACACAGTTATTGTAACAATATGTTTGTAAAAAATGTGACATGTGACCAGAGGAAGAGTTAGGTGAAGTGTGACACTTTGTGATAAAGAGGACAGAGGATCAAATATGTTGAAAAAAAAGTGACATCATTTAAGGACACTCCATTAGTACACCTTCAAAAATCTCATTTTACTCCTTCAAAACTCTTCCAAAACTCCTTCATTTTATTTTTGAAATTGAATACGAACTCTGTATACACACATGTATGCAAAGCTGCAGCATTTTTCATATGTCCATACTTTTCTTCTTTAGCATAGTGCTTTTAGATAACCTTATAACTTTTATAAGTGATAAAAGGCTTACTACCAAACGGCACTACCTTGAGAGTCACAGATATTTATGAAATTCTAGATTTAGGTCAGTTCGCACTAGATATGAACCCATGTAAAGCGGTTTGACTGCATAGGCTCTAGTTCGGCTGCAACGGAGGTCCAAAGTTGTTATTTAAGTCCAAAAAAGCAATGGTTTTCCCTTTGAAATTAAACTTTTTTTTTTTTTTTCGCTTTTCTTGCATTTTCGTTGCAGTAAGAGCCAATTAAATGCATTCACGACATAAAATAAATCTTCTCTCCCCCCCCCCTTCTTTGTACTGACAATGGACGCCGAATGTCTTGAGAGGGTAGATATTGCCCCAAAGTTTCAAATTCCAATGAAAACACCATTGTAATTCAGGAGGCCTGCAAATCAGAGGTTCAGACGGCAAAAACTTGAAGGTCGGATAAACTTCTGGATTTAGGTCAATTCGTACTGGATATGAGCCCCATTAAAATAGTTTGGGTGCATAGGCTTTGGTTCAGCTCCAAGGAGGTTCTAAATTTCCTTGTTTGGCTCTGGAACTGCAATAGCGTTTTCTTTGGAATTTGAAGCTTTGCCCTCCTTACATCTGTCGCTTCTCTTGTTAGTACAACGCAGGGCTGGTGAAAGTTGCTTTATACTGTGAATAGATTCAGTTGGGCGATACTGCAATGCAATATCAAGAAAAGAGTAAAAAAAGTTTAATTCCAAAGGAAAAACCATTGCTTTTCTGGAGCCAAACTAAAAACTTTGGACCCCGTTGCGACCGAACTAGGGCCTATGCAGTCAAACCGCTTTATCTGGGTTCATATCAAGTGAGAACTCACCTACCGTATATACTCGCGTATAGGTCGATCTCGCGTATAAGTCGACCCCCCCCTTTTTCAGAGAAAAAGTCCAGAAAAATCTAAAACCCGCGTATAAGTCGACCCCCATACTTTCCAAAAACATCGCGAATTATTTTCAAAGAAATTTCAAAATAATGAACACATTTATTTACAAATTAAATAGGAAAACATTTATAAAAACCTTCAAACTCGGATTCCGAGTCGGACGCAAAAAAAAGTTCATTAAAGTCCGCTTCCGTCACCACCGCGTCATCCTATACATCGGCGGCTGCAGAATCGTCAATGATATCAAAGGATGCGTTCGACGAACCTCACCGGTCAACCGGTAAGTAACCAGTTACTAACCGCGGCGTTCTAACCGGTCGCTCCCGGTCGTGCTCGTCGAACGCACTCTCAGTCTGAATGGCGTGACTGTTGACGATAAATATTTTAATACGTTTCACGATATTTGTTAATTGCTGATTTGATCCTTAATAAAGAGGAATAAAATTATCTTTACTTATGTGTATTATTTAGGTTTTTTTAGTTATTATTTTTGAATAAGTTTACTTTTTCACACTAGCAACTTATCAGCGACTACCTGTAACCGCACATCGGCATTTCTCGTAGCTTCCCAGCTCTCGTTGATCGGAAAAAAATTTTCGGAAAATTTGACCCGCGTATAAGTCGACCCCCCTTCCTTTGATCTCATTTTTTGGACAAAATTTCTCGACTTATACGCGAGTATATACGGTAAATCCAGAATTTCGTCCAGATCCGTGACCCTCAAGGTCGTGCCGTTTGGTAGTTAGATTCAATGGCTAATAATTAAAAAAAGAAAAAATAATAATTAAAAGTGCTCTTAAATTTGCCTTTTGACCACAAGTCATCAGTGGCGTACCCAGGGGGTGGGCTGATAGGGCTACAGCCCCCCCCCCCCGAAATTTTCAAAATTAATTATAAAAATTATAATAAAGAACAAGTTTTTTTTTATGATGTATTTTTGAAATCTTACATTCGTATTGATATCAGAAAAGCGATACATGAACTTTTCTTAGCTACAGTTCATAAGTATCCCCCCCCCAGCTCAAAGACTTTCGAGCTCAGCCCCCCCCCCCCCCCCCGAACTGATTTGTCTGCGTACGCCGCTGCAAGTCATCCCCTAACATTTCAAAATTTTCATGCTTAGTTAACAAAACGCAATTTTATCAACAATAACATGAAAACTGGCTCATAGAAATTGGATAATTTTGTAAAATAGTTCTAAGAAAATTAGGAAAGTGGAGAAAAACAAATTGTCTCACAGAAGTCAACTGTTAACTATTTTTGAAGTCAAAATGAAAGAAAAAATCGTGATGGAGAAATTGGTAGTTTTAAAAATAATCATTATGATCATTAATTGGCTCGGCCGATAATCAACTGCCGATTAATCGGTAATTGGCCAATTTGCTTCTCAGCGCATTCATATAAAACTAAGGACGCATATTAGTCAGGCCAAATTAGACCAAAAATATAGGAGTAAGGTAATAAAAATTCACACCCAGCTGAAAATTGGT
Organism: Uloborus diversus; assembly: GCF_026930045.1. NCBI lineage: Eukaryota > Metazoa > Arthropoda > Arachnida > Araneae > Uloboridae > Uloborus > Uloborus diversus. Next base: position 169,532,825 of record NC_072735.1, on the reverse strand, counting down.
AGTATTGTTCAAAACACCATCATAAATGATATCTTAAAAGTCCTCATTGATCCGACCCGAGGATCAATGGTACTCGGGATCAATGGTTACAAAAACGGGTTTTTCGCGATTTTCAGTAAGTTTTATCATAAAATTAGCCCGGACAAAAATTGAAGATCAGATAATTAGCTATAAACGAGCTGATGTGTGCATCACATGACTTCCTTTTACTCCAATTTAATGTCATTTTCTCATTATTGGCAGTTTTAATATGATTCAATAGTTAATCTCTAAATATCACCAACAGTGGCCAAATTAAAACCAGATTTAAAAAAAAAAAAATTTTTTAATCGCCAAGTTTGCGACAAAACTTGGCGAACAAAAGACTGGCGATATATCGCCATATGTCGGCCAAATTATAACACCCCGTGAGTTTACATCAAAATTAACAATAATCCCCCCCCCCCAAAAAAAGGGGCAAAAGATCCCCTTTGGAGCATACGAATGCAACCAAAAAGGAAGGTGCACAACTAGACCCCACTAAGAGTCTGCGTACCAAATTGCAACTTTCTGGGACATTCCATTCTTGAGTTATGCGACATACATACACACGTACATACGGACGTCACGAGAACATCCGTTGTAATTAACTCGGGGGTCGTCAAAATGGATATTTCGGGTGTCTGTAGATTCCTAGGCATATATCCACGTGTGGTCGGGTCGAAAAAAAAACTCAACATTCATTTGGGGGTGAGCAAAATGGAAATTAAGGCCGACTTTTGGGTGAAAATTTTTTCGCGAATACAATGCTTCCTTTTTTGTAAAAGGAAGTAAAAATGTCTCAATACTTTTTTTCCTAGAAGCCACCGTTTTTGAGATAAAACGATTCAAAAAGTTGAAAGAGTTGTAATCGTCATAATATGCACACATTTCCACGCCACCTTTGAGGTAGTGAACTTAGCGCATTTTTTTTAACATGGTTTCCCCGGTAAGCCTATTCTACGGATCTGTTGTGATTCTGTTTAATTTGAAGCTATTGAATAATTAAAGATATTGGCGGGGGTTAAAAATGATAAAAGCGGTGTGAATTTAAAAAAAAAAAAAAAAAACAGAAATTTTTATCCATCTGGTTCATTATTTTCTAACACTTCTGCTTCCTCTTCTCCTTGTTCTTCTTTTTCTTCTCCTTGTTCTTCTTTTTCTTCTTCTCCTTCTTGTTCTTCTTTTTCATTTCTGTATGCAAGTAAATTGCCCCAATTATGACACATCGCATTGTGTCCTCGTTAGAATCAAATGAATCCTCAATTGTTGATGATTCAACATTGGAGCAGGACCAGTTTTGACAATTAGTACATGCTACTGAACAAAACAGCCCATTTTTTTTTTTTTTTTTTTTTGCAACCTCATTTAGCGCTACATCCCTTTTTACAGTTGCAAAAAAATGTGTTTAGGAGTTTTTCCGGCGCAAGTGGGAATAAAGTTTGAACTGGTTCTAATGAATTGGTCGACCAACTTTCAACCCCAGTCTTTTGGGTTTAGCTGATAACCAAGCCACACTTGAACTTGTTAATATACCCGAAAAAGATGTTGATGAGCAGCCGCCAGGGTTGCCCACAGAGGATTATGGCGCAAGTTGCGCCATCAAAATTGGGGGATGGGGTGATTTTTAATTTTTTTTTAAATGTATTTACTTAAATTTATTTATTGATTTATTTTTAATTTGAATTATTATTTTCACTCTTTCATATTATAGTTTATATTTTATTTCATTTATTTATTTAGTTTGTGTGTGTGTATGTTATAGGTGAAGCACAGAATATTTTTCTTGTAAATCAATAATAATAACAATAAATAAAAATAAATAAATAAATAAATAAAAATATTTAAAAAAATAAATAAAATAATAAAGAGAGCTAAAAAATAAAAAAAGGGAAATAGGGTTGAGAGAAATTGGGGGGGGGGCGGAGATTTACCCCATTGAACTTGAGGGGGATGGGAAACCCTGGCAGCCGCTGAGGTTGGAGGAAAACAAACTAACTGCACTTTTTTTTTTTTTCCCGAGTATTTTTGACTAAACATGCATATCGAAACCTATCGAAGCACATACGTAATTTTTTAGAAGCGCCATATATAGAGAGAAGAAAGCGAATACCGGCGGTGATAATAACTTCTCGTGGAGCTGAATTACTTTTTTTTAAAACTTCAGCACATTGAACTAAATCTCGTTTTTCAAACATTTTAGAACCAGTTGTTATACTTCTCTTTCTCTTTTGTACTTCCACCTTAGAAGTTATTACCAACGGAATTAGCTTTCTTCTCTCTATGTACAAAATTACGTTTTTTCAGGAAAAACACCCATAAAAACAACACACATATACACGCCTGCACACAGAGAAGACAAAACACTACACACACAAGACCCAACGAGTAGAGTCCTACTGCAACTCATAATTGCGATAAACATAATTTTAATTCAAGATGTCAAAAATTCAAGTTTATTATTATTTGTTTTTCCTTAATAGAAAAAGGATTAGAAAGCCGTATTGTTTGATCTTAATTTTGAGAATAATGATGTAACGATACTACAGTAAACACGTGAATTTTATCAGTATTTGGTTTTAATTTTTGCAACTTTTGATTATCCGCGAACTTTAAAACGCCGCTACTTTTGCGGGTGCGAGCGCCTTGAATTTTCGTTAGTATTAAGTGGTTTTTTTTATATTTATTTATTTTAATATTTTAGCTGATTTCTAGAGCAAAATTACTACTAGCATAATGTGCTAGTATCAGCCACGATCTCCTTAGAAGCTATGGCAACTAGCCAAGCTTGCCAATCCTCACATGCATACAAGAATCACTCCAGCCCCAAGATATAATTCCGGTAGCATTGAAGAAAACTAAGCTGGTTTAGTCCTAGGTGGACTTCTTTTTCTTCCTTTTCTTCAACGATGTAAGAAATGAAGCTAAGTTAGGACTCGTTCAGCAACCGACAACCAGCAAAAGACTTAACCAATTAAGTTAGTTTTCTGCGATGTACAATGAACTAGAAATTTTAATTGACTAATGGTTTTGCATGTAGTCTGTTTTTGGAATGGTGTACGGCAGTTGCTCGCTGGATAAATGATAACTTAGCTTAGTTCAAGTCATCCAGCAGCCTGACAGTGGAAGGATCTGCTTCATCGGGAGGGGTATATTTTCGTGGTAGTCGATACACCAGCCTCGGCCAAAACAGGAAGCTTCCCCAACGCAGACGATCGCTGGTTTTCAGGATTTTCAAAAGAGAGGGATCCAAGCTGGAGAAAGAAGGCAACTTTCCATGCGTCACAAAGATTACTTGGCGTGAAGTGTCCTCCAAGGAGAATGACATGGCCGATCGAAGGAGGCGAAGGCTTGTACCATCTGCCAGAAAGCTCCTAAAGAAGGACATTCAGGTGATTTTAAAGAAAAAAGTAGCACGAGTGCACTTAAGCTCTCCGAAACCTCAGAGCATGGCCCCACTTAATTCTTATAGGCCGTGACAATCGCTGAAACTCATGGTGACAAAGTGGGCGCTACAGGGAACCCCTGTTTCCATTACGTTGCCATTGATTGGTGGATTCAAGAGTTCCGTTCAGTGCTTCTTGCGATCAAAATGGGCGAAGTCCAATCAAAAATAAACAAACTTTGAAACGTTGACATTGATTGGTGGATGCTTGAGCTGCATCGGTTTCCCACAGAAAAGTCATAAACTGTCAAGGCCCATTAAGCGTTAGCACCATCTAGTGGGGCCATGTTCAGAGCAATCATCCGACAGAGCTAGCACATGGTTGTTTCCTAAGCGTCAATGGCATGGCTACTTGCAATCGGCCTGTCCTCGCGCTCCTTTAAGGCACAGGGCAGGCCGATCACAGGTAGGCATGGTCGATAGTAACCAGGTATTTGATGAATTGTCACGTGACAATCGTTCGCGCTTCAGTGGAATAAAAATGCTATTTATCGCTCTTTTTGCAACAAAATTTTCATGCAGCTTTTGTTAACACAATTAAACCAAAAATACCCGTTGAAACTTTACGTACTGATTTCATCCAGTACGCCATTTGCACTGATTATGTCCTATAAATGTTTCCCACTTGTTGCTATTTAATGTTCTTCTAAATATTCTACCTGTTCCAGTATTTCATGACATTTCCGATAAAGAGTTCTTATGCAGTTCTCAATTCTTCATATGTAATCTATCTTACCTGAAAGTTTTTTGCTGTATTTTTAGACACCTCATGTGTGTGCATATTTGCACTGATGTCCATCAATTAAGGAAAATTTAATAAACGAAAGAAAAATAAAATTTCCCTTTTACGTGTAGAAAAGAGCAGTTTCTTGGATCAAAATTTTAATTTAGACCTTTTTGGATTTTTTCTTTTTTTAATTCAAAACATTCAGTCGTTGATATAAATAGGCTTAAACGTTCCGTCATATGAATTTTCTGGCGACCCTCTCCCCCCCCCCCCTTCCCGACATGAATTCCTGAACACCGAAGGACCTCTAAGCCAAATTTGGCAACGATCCGACGTAAACTTGCTTTGTATAAGGAACATACATACACTCATACAGGGGCGTGCACAGAAATTTTGGGGCCCGTCACAAATGACTTTTACTGTCCCACCCCCCTCCATATTGTTTGCCCCTACGTCCCTACATATATTTCACCCTTTATTTTATAAATCTTGGACCCCCTTCAGGCTCTGGCCGGGGTCAACAGTGTCCCTTCTCTCCCCCCCCCCCCCTTTGCATGCCCCTGCACTCACATAAATGCAGCCATTTATATACATTGAGAGGGTCTTGCCCCCTCAAATATAAAACAAATTCTTAAGTCACATAACTTCAGCCTTACCTTGTCAGAAGAACTATAATCTTGCTGGATTGTGCAGTGAAGGCAGATATTCTTTCTATAGTTCTTGGTTCTGGAATATTACGACAAGGAATGCAAACGTTGAATTTGTCATTTCCACTTTCAAGACCTACAGAAAACACAGGGCAGCAGTTATTCCCCAGCGACAAAAACTGTACTCTATTCTCAAGTATATATGACAGTAAAATTCTCATAATGTTAATGTTCTGCAAAAAAATGTGCAATTTCCTTAAACATTCAAATTATGTGCTCTATGTTTTGTACCAAATGAATAAAGAAGAATAAAATAAAATAATTAATAAATTGCTGGGTGGGGGGGGGGGCTCCATGCTTGTGTAGCTACACTTCTTACGGTTCACTAAATCTATGAACTTTTTTAGGGTGGGGATGACATGGTCTAATTTCGTTTGAAGCTTAGTGTGGCAGCTGATAGAGCAGGCGGCCCGGATCTGAGTACCCGCAGTGTACTCAGGGGCAGCCCACGTTTTTTAGGGGCTCAACGGCCCAAGGAATTGAAGAAAAAAATAACTAATACTTATTAACGTTGCAAATATACAATGCTGTCCTCTAGTGAGGGGCCCTGCAGATTTTGTTGCAAGGGGCCCAAAATTTATAGATCCGGGCCTGCTGATAGGCTTAGTGTGGTAGTTGATAAGTATTTGTGCGGTGGCTGAGATAGATTAGTGTAGTGTCTAATAAAGTCTTGGCATGGTGGTTGCGATAAGCATTAATGTGATGGATGGTAGGCTTATTGTGGTAATTGATAAGTATTAATGTTGTAGCTGATATACCTAGTGCAGTGTCTAATAAACTTAGTGTAGTGTCTGACGTGGTGGTTGATAGACTTGGTGTGATGGTTGATAGGCTTAGTGAGGTTACTGACAAGCATTAGTATGATGGCTGAGTCTTAACCACGTGGATTATTAATGCGCATTGAGTCATCGTAACCCCTATTTAGTTTTCCGAGTTCTAGGACCCAATTCAGAGATTTTAGGACAGTAAACCAGACAGATCTGCAGGGGCTCCGCTGAACAGTGATTTCGACAAAAGTGCTGAAGAGTTTTAACCGCGCACTTCTTTTGTTATTGCACGTGCTACGAGTTAGATTACACTGAGAGTCTAAACAGCCTAAGCGAAGTACTAGATAGAAAACAATGTTTTCATGTCGCAAGCAGGGCTGTAGATTCGGAGTGATTTACAGTTAAAGGAGTCGGAGTCAAAGTCGGTCATTTTCCCTCAAAGTCCTCAACTCTGCCAATGTTTGCGGAGTCGTAGTCGGGATGATTTTGGGATAAAGGAGAAGGAGTCGAAGGTTCTAACATTCCCGGAATCGGAGCCGGAGTGAGTCATTTTCCCCTCCGACTCTGCAGCCCTGGTTAAAAGCCTCCTTGCTATACACTTCATAAATTGTTCTTGATATTAAATACCATAACAAACAAATTAAAGCCATACGTGAAACACACCGCTAGCTCAGTCATTTCCAGCCGAGGACTGCAGTTTCGTGCTTATTAGCACTCATCAGCCCGGCATAGGAAAGTGACTGAGTTGGAGATGGAAAACCTCTTAAGGAAGCCAAGAGTGCGAAACAAACTGGTAGCTAATATAGAATTAGCAGACCAGACGAGTGACCGAAGCAATGTTTCGGTTCAACTCAAAGATTGAACGCGAGGCAAGGTATATTCAGTAAATTACCGCCCATTAGCCAGCGCCAAAGCAGAAATACGTGAAACACACCGCCAGCTCAGTCATTTCCATTCCAGCCGAGTCTCGGCTGGAAATGACTGAGCTGGCGGTGTGTTTCACGTATTTCTGCTTTTGCGCTGGCTAATGGGCGGTTATTTACTGCAATTAAAACCATATTTTGGTACAATTTTCTGCATGGTTAGTAGTTTTTTTCTTGGGTGACGGAGCTACTGGCTCCTAAACCAGGATTCATGGGCCTATTGGTAAATCAAGCCATGCCGGTGCCTGCCAAACACTTAAATATTCATCAGCTTTTTGAGCAATCCTCTAGGCTTGTCACAGTGATTAGCTCTCTTACCTTCCGCTAATTCGGAGAGGGCTATTTCCTCGTCCTCATCAGCATACAAGAGGAAAACATCATACGGATCTTGGAATTTATTTTGGTTTTTGAGAAAAGTGCATCCGCAGGAATAGAACAGGGCAGCAATTCCTTTTCTGAGGCACACACACAACAGGAGGAGGGTTAACGTGATAACGCAAAACACTGAAAAAGGAATACATCGAGTATGAGAAATAGAGAGCTTGTACACTGTAAAAAAAAAAAAAAAAACTAAATTTTGAAGAAGTTATCCGTATTTTTTACAGAAAAAAAACTGTTCGTAATAAAATACAAGATTTCTCTGTTTTTTTGAAACTATAACTGGTTATACTTTGTTTTTCTTCGAATCTTCGAAATTTCGCCCGCGTGTTTGGATTTTGGTTCTCGTGCTCGAGGTTTTGATCTTATATTTAATTAAAGCGAGTAAGTCTTAAATCGTTTGCAACTTCCATTTCATTGCATCCTAATCAATATTTTATTATTATGTTTTTTTGTCATCTGTTACAGAGGCATATTCGGAAATTTACCTTTGTATACATGTATTTCGTAGTAGTATAGTAAATATTGAAATGTATTTATGAAAGTATAGTTTCATTTTTTAATCTTCATAAAATAATAAATCAGCTTGAATAAATAATAAAAATACGGAAGATTTCTGTAAAATAAACGGAAGAAAACTGGCGTCCTGGCTGACAGTTTTTTTTCTGTAAATTTTACGGATTTTTTTTACAGTGTAATCTAATATTATTAAAATTCGTAGTATCTATGTATCTATGTCATCGTTACTCGTGATGAACGACAGGCAACCATCGAACCAGATATCTATAATTTCATTATTTTTCAGGCTACGTGTTTGGCAAGGTTGCATAATTGTACGACTTTAATTAGCAGAGATATGCCGGGTGCCGCAGGCGGCTAATGTAGCCGCCCTGGCGACTGCTATTAACGCTTCGAAATTGATCGTTTAAATACCTTTTGAGCAATCGATTTTCGTGATAGATGATATTTTTTTAACATCCAACATTGACTTACTGTACGCCATTTCAACGCATCAAAACTGTGCGAATAACTTTCAAAAAAAATATAATGCAAATTTCCTGCAGTGTTATCGAAATTGGAACACAGAGATCCATTTAACCTTGAAAGAAACTTTATTAATTTTAAACTGAATTAGCAACATAAATTGAAACTTATCCACAAAGAGAATATTACTGCCGCATTTACAACTCTCACCAATGATAACCACGAAACAAAGAGTCTGATTACTTCGAAGTCAATATTTTTCTAAGCTAAAAAAATTTGCACAGTTCATTAACAGTCAATATTTACGGTATACTATACATATAATAGCGAATGATCGAGTAACGCTCCTGACGCCACCATCAATGAAACTCGTGCCTTTGCAAGATAATTTGATAATTTTTTGCTAATGTTTGACATGCAAGGAAAAGCTTTATTTTGACAAGGTTGAGCTGGATCCGGTAACCTAACTGTTTTACTGCTAAGACTAATTTTCGGAGATTGAAGAAACGCAAAAGTGGTCAAATATTAACGCTATCTACTGGAGTTCAGGGTTAATCCATTGGAGTTAGGGTTAAAATTTCAACTGTCAAAATATCAGCAAACAGGCAATGGTTTCGTTCAAAGGAAGAAGCAATTTTCACCCGTCGTACCTTGACGGCCGATTTTCTAGTAAATAAATAAAAAATTAAAAATGTATGCTACAAAACCTATAATTTTTAACAGTGTTTCGGCGCAACAATAACGAAAAGAGTAAAAATTTAAAAAAACTATATCATGGTCTCTTTACAAAGGTTAAAATTATGTTAGAAAGAAGAAATATGTGCAGTAATATATATATATATATTAATTCAGACAAGCACGCAGAAAAAAATTAGTATAATCTAGTATTTAATTCTAAATTTGGAGTTAGTTCACTGAGTAAAATCACTCAAAGTGCTATCGCCGATAATCGCAATACTTCAATCAAACGCTCATTGCACGGAAGGTATATATATCTCCAAGTCTCCAACTCGGCAAAGATAAAGCAACTCCGTAAAAGTACTTTCTCTGTCAGCATGGAATCACTGCGGGAAAGAGCGTCTAAATTCTGCATTGAGCTGCATTGTGAAAAAATATATTTTCCCTTCCTACATTTTTTTTTTTAAAGGTGCAACCAATTCTCACAAAGAAACTTTGTGCCAGAGTTAAGTTTTTTTTTTTCGGAAGAAACTGGAAAAAAAAAAAAAAAAAAAAAAACAGAAGAAATAGGGGGGGGAAACAGAAGAAATAGAGAAAAAAAGGGAGGAAATGTAAGGAATCGGGCGAAACCAGCAGAAAACAAAACAGCCCTTTAAAAAATAAATAATTAGAAAATATTTTTTAAAAAATTATTTAAATATGTTTAAATAATTAACATAGGTAAATTCTTGCAATAATTACAGCAAATGTAGAAAGATGTCATATGAAACATTGCAAATGCTTTTTTTTTTTTGAGAAATAAACAAACTACTTTTGATTTTAAAACTTTTGAATTTCACATGAAATGTTTTTTTAGTTACTGCAAAGAAAAATACCAAAATATTGCTCTAAAAACAAATACTATGCAGCAGGGGCTCTCAAGTTGGGGGCACCCCCTGAGGGGGAAAAGAAGAATTTGAAGGGGGCGTGAATGTATTGCAAAAACTGAAGTAAAAAGGAAAACAACACCAATTTAGAGTAAAATAAGAAAGAACAACGTTAAACAGCAGAAGTTGCATATTAGTGCGGACACGTGTTTCTGTCTTACAATGGAACGCCTTTTTCAATGAAAAAGAAATGAGCTTTTTTCATACATAAGCTTATTTCTTTTGCATTGAAAAGGCATTCCTTGTAACGCCAAAACACGTCTCTGCAGTTATCTGCAGTTTTTGCTATTTGGCGTAGTTATTTCTTATTTATCTTTTATTAACAAATGTATTTTTTAACTTAACTATAATTTACTCAATTGTGTTTATAGTTTTGACCGTTTTTCAAGTTTTAAGTGCAATTTTTTTTCATATAGTCCTACGAATCTCTTTGCAGCATTTGTAGACATACAGTCAAAATACCGATCAAGGATGAACATTAAAAGTGACCCGAGGCAGGCTTTTTCACAAGTTACAACCTATTAATCAAAAATTTGTCAAAAGCAAACAGTGGTAATCATGTCGTGAAAAGTGACTGGTATCACCTAGGTCCTAGATTGCTTCTAATTTATTTATATTCAGTTCTTAAATTTCCTGTGATCGAATAAGAATATGTTCAAAATAAAATTATGTGTGATAACATCAAATTTCATTTACGAAATTATCTACATATATATTTATTTCATAACCAGCTTTGGATATCCCAACAAGCTTCTGTTGGGATATTTGTACTGTAATTTTGATGTACTGGTCTGATGGGGGGGGGGGGGGTACGGCTGCTTGAGCTCACACCAGTGATTAAAGAGAGGCGCAGAGCCTGAAAGGTTGAGAAACTCTGCCATACAGAATGTTATTCTAAATATTTTATCCTTATACAGTGGCTCCCAAAAGTGTTCGTACACTTGGAAATTTTTTAGTAAAACCAAAATAACTCAAAGCTGAATTCGAATATAAAGTCCAATATTTTTTCACATCATTCCTATGTCATTCTAAATATAACCCATTGGTTTTTTTCAAAATATTGACGGATCTTCTTTTTGAAATGAGTCAGAAAACGAAGAGATAGAGAAATAACACGCCACAAAAGTCATCGTACATTCAAATATTTTCGAATAAATTCATGATTAAAATTATCATATGCCGTTTTATTAATATTTTTGCATTGTGTTGACCCTTATAAGTCATTTGGCTTTAATTTTTGGTTTATTTATTCCATAATATATTGCTTATTACTGTAAAATGGCTGGTATTCGTAAAAAACCGCAAACGCCATTCAAAATTTGAATTTTTTTTCCCACAGTAGTGGTAAATTGGTTTGAAATGTCTCTAAATTAGTTAATTTATTTGTTTGTATAGTAAAGTGCTTGATAAAATGCTTTATAGAAAGGAATCGGACCGAAAACAAGGTAAGAAAAGATCAACCGGCAAAGTTGACAAAACGTGATCGTAGATTTAAAGTTAAAAAATTTATGAAAAATACACATTTTAGTACTGTAAAAGTTTCTGCAGAGTAAAATGAAACATTTTACGTTTACTTTTCACCTAAAATTGTTCGCCAAGTTCTTTGATTAGCTGGATTAAATGGGACCTCTTCCCGCAGAAATTTTCTTGGTCGTGCGAAAAACAGAAAGCTTACGCTTTTCGTCCCAAATCAATGATAAATAAGCTAAAAACAGTTTAGAATCATGTCTTACTTACAGATAAAAATTAATTTAACATTTTTGGTTAAATTGTTGTATAACTGTATGTAGAAGAAAAAATTAGGAACTTAATCTTAAGAACTTAGTTGGATCAGTTAATCAGGACGGTGAAGGTGTTTTAGTGTGAGGGTGCATATCAGCATCAGGACTTGGTAGTTTGCAATTTTTTGATGAAATAATGAATCATGCTGTTCCTTTAAATATTTTAAAAACCAATTTTGAACTCTTAGCCAAAAATCTGGTTATTAAAAACAACTTTGTTTTTTATCAAGATAACTATAAGAAGCACACGGTTTTCAACGTTTGCGTCTAGTGCCTCGAAAATTGTCCTAAAATTTAGAAAATACCCCCTCAATCTCCAGATTGGAACTTAATGTAACGTATTTAGAGATATCTGGAGGCTAGATTACGAAAATAGGGCTTTAAAACGAAAATAGAGCAGAAATAGTAATACTCGAAGTGTGGTATAACACTTACTCAGAAATTACGCTGAAAAATGAAAGAAAAAGAATGAAATCTATTCCCAGATGTTTAAAAGGTGTTATGAATACTGCATGATATTCTACTAATTAATAACTTAATCAAAAGTTAGATTAGTCAGTAATATATAGACATTTTATAAAGTGTACGAAGACTTTTGTGAGATAAAATTTCCGGCACTTTTTGGTTTTTGATTTTTTTTAAATTAAGTTTTAATATTTTTTAAATACTTTTCATGCAGTTTTGTTAAAAATTGATCATAGATCTTATAATTAAATACCTATTCCGAAATATTATTTCTAACCAATGATTTGGGGCCTATTTCGTTGAAAGTCGTAGGTGTACGAAGACTTTTGGGAGCCACTGTAATTAAAAAAAAATAATAATTTCTAGCATTTGTATGGGAGTTCTAATTTTAACGTACTAATTGTTCTAAAATTTTCGAATATTTCTCTATCTCATCATCTTGGAATTACACAGATGAAGCAAGTGTAACACGTTTAATAATTTAGTGTCAAAATATTTCTTCAATTATTTTCATAGCGAATTATCCCTGAAAATGTAAATTTCACGTACGTAGTTGCAGAAGAGATTCTTATTATAATCATTTTACGTAAAACTTCTAATTTTTATGAAATCAATAAATATTTTCATACACTGCATGCTCTTTAACTTGAAGTTGATAGTAGCATAAAGTACAGTAGTTAAATAATTAATTCATCATGTGAAATTAAGGTTCATAGGTTTAACCAGATGTAATCATTATTTTCTTCAGAAATACATTAGCTTTACCATACCACATTGCAATTTTTATGGTAGGTTCCACATACCATTTTCAAAATCCTGCAATGAATTTTTTTTTTTTAATATTTTGATGACGTAAGTCTTCTTGCTCATAAAGTAATAGGCAATCTTATTTTTGACGTTATCATATGGTCCGGTCAGTTGAAATACAAAATCCGGGAACTTTTTTGACAGAAATTGTTTGAGCCGAAATTGCCCCAAGCGTTCTTGTTTCAGGTATCTGGCATTGCTAAAAGTGAATCAAGTCATGAAGTAAAAGTGCTCAATCTAAAAATAATACCTGTGATTACTGCTATATGTAATGGAGTAAGGGGAGAACAGAAATCCTTTCGTTCCAAATAAATGATCACTTGATTTCTTATGAAGAAACCCTCCTGGGAGCCGCAGCGTATGTTTTGCAAATCAAGGACCTATGATATAAGTACATGAAATATTTAAAAGAACATAATATGTTACACAATGATATAAATAATATCAGCTTTGAGGTATAGATTTGAGAAAAGAAAAACTTTTAGAGCTTTAATGCATCACATTAGTTAAACTGCACATTTCCTCTATAATTTGCAGAATAAATGATTTCTATTCTCTTTAGCGGTGACACTTGTTATTTTACAGGAAACAGGGGTGCTCCGAACTTAAAATTTTTGGGAGGGCGGAAATTCTCAAGTTGCCGAATAGAACTCCAACTTTTGTCAAATGATTATTTTACCAAATAGAAAACCAAATTTCGCCGAATGATGACAATTTTGACGAATCGCAAGACATCATTTTAAGAATTAAGACATTTTTGGAAGGCCACAGTGACCTCCCAGCGGAGCGCCCCTAATAGGAGAAAAGAAAAGAGAGAGTTAAAGGGGAGGGAAAAAAACATTCTTACCGAATCATTATGAGCAATCAACCATTCTCTGAACTTCCACCCGTGATTACAGTCGCAAATCCACGGATTTCCAGACAAAGTGGTCACATTTATAGAATTTTCCTCCCAATAAGCATAAGGAAACAATCGGAGGGAATTCCTAGCCAGCAGTAACTCCTCCACCAAAGAAGGCAAATTCGAACTTAACTTAAACAATTTGTTGTCTTCTAAATTCAGCTTGCGGAGTTCTTTATAATAGCTCCCTAACCCATCAATCTGCTCAATTTTGTTGTTGGAGAAGTCCATTTCCTTGACTTTGGCAGGAAATCGACTCGGAAACTGGACTACGTTTCTGTTCGAACAATTTACAGCTATGGACACGTCCTCTCCGATAGGCGAGCATAAACAGTCACAATTCTCCGGGCAGTCATCCAGCCACAAATCCAGCTCAGTTTGATTTAAAGAACTGATATTCCTTCCATTCAAGTGGGCTGGCGATTCGCATACAGGTTCGTCAAGTAATTCTCCACGCTTTTCCAACCAATAAGGAATCCAAGACAGTCTGCAGTCGCAAATCCATGGGTTGCCTGCATCAGAAAAAGTTGATATTCTATGATGTAGATACATTTGTATTTTTTGTCCAGTGTACAGGGTGACAATTAATAACTTAGACGCACATAATACACCATAACTTTAATGCTAATGAAATGCTAATGAAAATACCACGACCAAACTTCAAAATAAATACGAATATATTATTTCGTCTAATATATTTATAAATTTTCAAAGTGACTACTTTCAGGATTAATTAAGAGCTTTAAACGTGTCGCAAAATTTTTGGCTCTGGGACGCATCTCACTTACTGATATTTTATCCCATCCCTTGCATAAGGATTTCTTTGGGGATGCCAAAGTTTTAGGAGGTTTAGCACACACCCTTGTCTTCACCATGGATCAAACAGAATAATAAATTGGAATCAAATCTGGGGAATACGGTGACCATTCTTGAGCTCCATAAAGTCAGAAAAATGTCTTGAGTGCCTTTAGATGGAAGGTCCATCTTTTGTTTCTAAAATACTTTTGCGACCAAGGTAAGACAACATCTTCCAAAATGCGTTTAAGATATGTTTCTTGACTAATTTTATCCCCTGATCAACTAAAACAAGTGATATTTTCCCACTAGCACATATCCCACCCCAAACCATTAGATTGGAGTCGTTGCCGCAGTTCAACCGGGCAAGAAGTTTTTGGAGACAAGGTTGTGTGCTAAACTTCCTAAAACTTTAGCATCCTTAAAGAAATCCTTACGCAAGGGATGCGATAAAATATCAGTAAGTGAGTTGCGGCAAAGAGCCGAAAATTTTGTGACACGGTTAAAGCTCCGTATTAAGGTTAAAGGTAGCCACTTTAAAAGTTCATAAATATATTAGACGAAATAATGTATTCATATTTATTTTGAAGTTTGGTCGTACTATTTTCATTAGCATTAAAGTTATGGTGTATCATGTGATTCTAAGTTATTTCTTCTCACTCTGTATGCATCAACAATATACAGTACTACCTCGTTTATCCGGACTAACTGGGACCAAAGGCAGTCCGGATGATCGAACATCCAGACAACTTGTTAGGTAGTATGGGTAATAAGAAACCCAAATCCTTAAATAAGCATATATTTATTGTTCATACTGACAAAAAAATATAGGGGAAAAGGGGGCACACATGTCAACATTTTTTTTTGTAATTTCTCAGAAAATACGTATTATCAATTTTTTGACGAAAATGTGTCCCCATGATTGAATAGTCTTTTCCTTGTGCCCTGGAATTTTTTTCAGATTTTTCAAAAAGTTATTTCTTTACTCTATGGAATTTATAAAAAATATCTTCAATTGTTCACATGCACTGAGAAAAATGAAGTTTTCAAAAATGAGTACATTCATGCTTCCAAATTTTCTTGAAACTTTTTGGTTCAAATATGAGTACCCATGTTTTCAAATAGTGTGCTGAATTATTTTATACTCAAAAATGAGTATATAGTGCTCAGTTTTAAAATTATTACATATTCAAAAATGAGGACAAATATCTTAAAAATGAGCACACATGTTGATTTGAGTATTTGATGAGTATTTGAATGTTTCAAATTTGAGTACCACGTAGTCGGAGCCATTTTGACTCGCGATATGTTCAAATTTGAGTACTTTTTCGTCATTTTTGAAATTGTTGTTTTTAGAGTGTGTGCCCCTATAGGGGGTACATGTGGAAAAGCCTGGGGCACATATGAACACGGTTGAAAAATGCAGGACAAGTATCATATTTCAACGAAAACTCTTTAATATGAAACGTGTGCGTATATACCAAATACATTGAAGGGTTTGTAATTTATACTATATCAGTTTAAACTGTACAGTAACTGTCAATTAGAAAATGTTTTTTCCGAACTGTACAACCCTGCTCACTGTCATATTTTAAAGGTCCGTAGCATGTTCCAATTACTGGATCGACAAGAAGACAACTTAAAGGACTAAAAAATACAAAGAATATTTTATTATGTAAAGTTTATTCTTGGCATATAGTGCGTTAAATCTTCATACATTTATGATGTTGAATTTTTAAATTATTTTAAACTTTAGATTTTGGTTAAAGGAAAATGTTTTGTCTTTTTTTCCTCATGTTTAGATAACACTAAATTGTTAGCCAACTATTTAGCAGCAAAATATTCTAAAAATTAAAAAATAATAAAATAAATAAATAAATAATCAATAATAATATATAACAATAATTAACAATGAATTTGCCAACTGATTGCAGCAGAATAAGAATTATAAATCTTTACGCCCTTTTTAACACTTATAATAACCCTACACTAATATTTATATTACGGAGAGAATATAGGAACTATTCACATGTGCCCCAACATGTTGTTGTGTGCCACAAGTGACCGTCATCCAACATAGAACTAATTTTCAAAAATAAAAAATTCTAAATTTAGTTAAAAAATTTAAAATGTGTCATAAAATTACTTGAATGTACGTATAATTGTTTGAAATAATTGAGTTTAGCTTAGTAATTAGTTTAAAATATGTTTTCACGTGAAGAAGACAGTGATAAAATTACATCAGCATCTGCTAAAACAAAGATGTTGTCACCACAGGAACATAAACTGGTTCATTACTCTAAAAGTATGGAGGAGAAGTAGGACTGGTACTGCCATTACTTTAGAAGTTTTCGAGGTTTTTTCCTTGACGTTATCCTAGTAAAACATATCATGTTCACATGTGCCTCGTGCTCACATGCGTCCCCTTTTCTTCTACTTTGCAGAAAAATCTAATACAAGTTTAAAATACATAAAAAGCTATCCGAACAGTTTTTCATATTATTTAAGGCTTAAAAACGCGTGACGTTTGAATAGTGCACGGGAAATCTAACGCGTTATCGTTATAGTTCAGTTGCAGACGTAGTGGTGTTTCCTAGGATCACTAAATTCATTGCACAATTTTTATGGGAGCTGTAAAATTAATCGAAATAGAAAAGCTAATTCGTTTGGCGCACTACTAGTTATATTTTAGCAGTCATAATTTAAAATGATTAGTGTAAACTAGAGTTTCTAATCCCACGCAAAATTCAGTCCCGCGGGATTTCGGGATTGGTAGGAGCTAATCCCGCGGGATCCCGGGATCCCGCGGGATTTACTTTATTCTTCTAAAAGTTAAATTTTAGTTTCAAATAGAAACGGTTGTGCTTTTTATAGAAAAACTGCTTTTGTTACTTGAGTTAGTAGTTTTTCGAACTCCCTAAACCATTTGTATGGTACAGTGAAACCTGTGTAAGTTGACCACTTGCGGTACACTACTTTATTGGTCAACTTAAGTAGGCAGGTAGTCAACTTATAGAGGTTGATTTATACGATAAAGGCTAATTCCGTGCCTGAAAAAGACGGTCAACTTAGACAGGTGGTCAACTTACAAGGGTTTTCAACTTCACAGGTTTTACTATACTGCGAAGTCTTTACAAATAGTAGAGACCAATTAGCAACTATCGTTTGGTACGCTAAAGTGTGCCCTTTGCTTCGTATGAGATGGGAAGGGATTTTTGCAAAAAATAATGCGCTTGATAAAAACGCGTGCTTTGGCTCCACTGCAGTTGCTTTTACAGAGTTTAAATAATTGTGGACATTTAGCATAGACTTCATGACCTTTTAAAATAGATTTTTCTTTTCTTACGGAAGTCATGCTTGACTTTTGCTCAAGAACTGCAAATTGTGGACGAAAAAGATGTCTCTTTGATTTGTGTATTGCTGTATCCTATTTAACTTGCATTGGGAACACCCATACCCAACCTTGTTGTCACATAAAAGTTAGTCATTGTATCAGTGCATTTGATTCATTACAGCAGGGAGAGAACGCTGATTGATTTCACCAAGTCCCAGACTCAGTAGAAGTTTTTCTCTAATTTTACCTCTCACTTAAAAGAGCTATACAAAATCTTGAGCCGCTTATCCTGCTGCGAGTCTGCTTGTGTTTTATCCATGTTTCTGTCGCCTCTTATAGAGTCGTGCTGAGTATTGCAGATTAATTAACTGATTCATCCAACATAATTTTCAAGATACCACCCACATTTATAATATCACTTCACGGTGACAAAGACGTCGGCACGCAGCTTCTGTTGGTTAGAGAGCATACATAATAATAGGTTTTTTATTAGATCTTCTTCGGAAAAACATATTGTGCACTTTTTTCTTCGGAGAAAAATATCGGGCACTTTTAGTAAGTTATAGCTTTTGAGTGTTTTCTTCAATCTTACTAAAGCGTTCCAACATTATATTCAGGCTACTCCAGCGGGTTTTGCAATTTGCAATGCACTTTCTCAATTTTTTCTAAGACGCAATTCTTTGGGTTTAAAAGTTTTGTGATGGTTTTCGAAAACGTTAATAATTTTTACACAATTTCTGAATTGCTGACGTATCAAAACAAAAACCTCGAAAGAGAATATCTATTCATTCTCAGAAAAATATACTCTATTTTTATTGTATTCTTAAATGGTAAATCCATCGTTCATCATAAGAGACATGAAGTTTTTCTTGCCTTTCTTGCAGAAATACGAAGAAGGACATTCAAACTTAATGCTTGTCGAAAATTTCGTTTTATGAGCGACAAAAGTTAAAAAACGTTTGCATGAAAAATCTTTGCGGGGTTGGAAATCTTGCGGGATCTCGCGGGATTCAGAATCGGGATTTCGGGATTGGAAACCCTAGTGTAAACGTCACATTTTTCTTATAGCTGCGAATTTTATCCAAATATTCCGGAGATCCGGAGAAGCGAGGGCCGCATAACGAGGTTTGTACTATATTTTTCCATGATACAGATTTATTGTTTGAGTAAAAATTATTTTAACTTTAAACCTTTTTTTAAACGTCGTAGCACTAAAGAATCACTTTGATGATGTTTTATGGAGAGATCCCTACTGAAAATACTATTCCTGAGGACACAAATTCTTTAAATCTGTCAAGTACGTTAACCTCCGAATTATCAACCAATAAAAGCACCCGAACAAACTTTAATTATAAAGAGAAACAAAATTAGTTTATAAAACGAACGAAATTAATAATTATTTTTAGCAAGTACGGGAATGAGGGCAGTGTGAGATAGTTGAGATTTACTTTTTTCGAAAAGAACAAACTGGAAATTTATCTTGAAAATTACAGTTCATAAAGAGAGGGCATTTTATTTTATAGTAGAACTTGTATTGAAATGCTATTTTCATTTCGGGCAGTAAGTTTGTACTTTCGAATAAAAATAGAAAATGATCACTTTGCCCCAGATATGAGGCAAAGTCTGATGGGGTGACGAGGAGTGTGACATCGTGCTTTTTTTATATAACTCATTAAATGCATGTGTCCTAGGGAGGAGGGGATAAGGTGGATATGCAGTGGCGGCGATTTGGGGGAGCAGAGGGGGGGAGGGGCGAACCCCCTTACTTTTTATGGTTCTTTTTTTTTTCAATTAAGAAACCAAAACTAGAAATTATATTTATAAAAAAAAAAAAAAAAAGAAAAAAAAAAACAGAAATGTCAAAATTTTCTGAACATAGTTATTTGTTTTTCTTCGTATATCTGTTTATGAAACATTATTTAACACAAGCAGTAACTTTTAGTTTATGTATTCATTGTTTAGATCAATTGTTTTACTTATACAAGCCATACTTGCTCAATAAAATTATTACCAAGTGTTTGCGACGTATCAAAATACTTTGTAAATAATGTAAATCTCATTCATGCGTAAGTGTTTCTTCGGGGAGAGTTATTGCGTACATAATTCATCAAAATCTTAAGAAAAACGTGAGTTAAAGCAGTTAGATTTATATCAATTACCACTCATCTGCTCTCAAAACCAGACCATGCAAAATTTTATACTCCCCCTCCCACTCCCCCCCCTTTTTTTGTTGCCGTAAAAGTCCTGTGGTTTTTAGTTGTCGTTTTTTTTTTTGTCTCCCCCCCCCCCCATTTTTTAGTTTCAATCTCCGCCTTTGTGGATATGTAATATTTTGTGACACATGGGGATGTCAAATTTGTTGAGAAGAATGTCACATCAATTACGGTCAGCACCAAATGGAGTAAAATAATTTTCATAAGTTTTCCAAGTTCTTATGTTTGGACTAACTAATACACTTACCTGCCATTTGCAGATTTCGCAAATGGACTGTTGCTCCTCTGTACACTGGAAAAGAATCGGCTGTCAAAGTCGTCAAGTTATTCGACGATACATCCAAAAAGACAATGGCTGGAACGAACCGAAACGCACCATAAATTGTGCTCAAGCTGTTATTGCTCAGGTGAACAGACTTCAAAAATCGGAGCCCCGCGAGTTCTTCTTCGTCAATGCGCTGCAGTTCTGACGACTGCACCCTAAGTTGAGACAAGCTGGTAATATGAAGCAACGACCTGTTCAGTTCCTTCAGCCTCGTGTTCGAAAGATCGACGATATTCAGTTTATGGTTAAGTTTGAGCACGTCCGAATCGATCACCTCTATCGGATTACTCGACAGGTTGATTTCAGTGAGAAATGACAGATGCTTCAAATCTCCGCTCCTGAGCTCTGAGATCGCGTTCCTACTCATATCCAGTCTTATGATTGTTTCAGACGAAATTCCACCTTTGATGGAAGACAGCCTGTTGCCGTCGAGCTTAATCCTCCTGAGTCTCATCCTGTTGAGGACGAACAGTTCATCTGTGGAAGTCAGGCTGTTGTCGCTCAGTTCGACTGTATTCAGATTTGAGGTGTAACTGAAAAATTCGCCTGGTATGTGATCGAGATCGTTGCCGCTGAACCGCAGCTCGAGGAGCTGAGGAAAATACTTCAGAAGTTGCGGGTCCACGGACTGGAAATGATTATCCTGCAACGTTAGAATAGACAGAGACTTCATGAGGCCCTTGAAGAGTGCTCCGGTGAGGTTGAGGGATGGATTGGCGCCCAAGTTGAGCTCCCGCACGGACCACATTCCAGAATGGAAAACATTGTCGATGTTGGTCAAGCTGTTGTTGTATAAATTTATTACCTATGAAAGAAAATTAAAATAATGTGAATATGAAAGATGTGATTCAATTGATAGTATTTCCCAACCTTTTTTGGCCCACGGACAAGCGAGTTTTGAAAACAATTCTTTTACCGGCTTCTTTTTTTTAATGCAAAATTTATTAAGAAATTAGTTCATGATAACTACAAAATTAAGGTAAGCATTTTATTTGCAAATTTTGATTACTCGAAAATGGGTAAAAGAAACAGAAAAACAGAGGAATGAATCTTTTCAATTACTAGAAGTGGAAGAGATTTAAAACATCCACCTATCAACATCAGTTGATTATTGCTCAGTAACAGAGAAAAGAAGAGGAAAACAGAGGAATGGATCTTTTAACTTACTTGAGGAGAAATATATTTTAAATATTCAAGAATCAACACTAGTTGATTATTGTTTAAAAATAGAGAAAAGAAAGAGGGAAAAAGAGGAGTGAATCTTATGACTTTCTAGAAGAGGAAAAAATGTCAAGTCTACTCTCAGCAACACCAGTTGATTATTGCTCAAAAAAAGAAGAGGCGGAAGAGGAGTGAATCTTATCTTATCACTTACAAGAGGTGGTAGATATTTAAAACATCTACTAACCAACACTAGTTGATTATTACTCAAAAATAGAGAAAAGAGAAGAAAAAAGAGGAACGAATCTCTTCACTTACTTGAGGAGAAACAGATTTCAAGCATCCACTAATCGACACCAGCTGATTATTGCTCAGGTCTATGATTCTCAAATTCTTCAAAGGCGTGAACAACTCCGGCCCTAAGTGACTGAGGTCATTGAAAGACAAGTTCAGAATTTCGAGATACTGCAGCCCGTTGAAAGCTGCTGTGGAAATGCGGCTAATTTTATTGAAGTCCAAAACCAGATTCATCACTGCCGACATGCCTTGAAGTTCAGTACCGATTTCAGTTATGTTCCCGTGACTTATGGATAGATTCTTGAGACTCTCCAGCGTCACTGCTTGAGGAATCGAGACGAGTCCGGTGAACGTGAGTCTAACCACTTCCAGTCCCTTGATGTCCATCAGGGCATCCTCGGCAACAGTCTGGAGAGGTCCATAAATTACCAAACTAGCAATAGATCTTCCGTTGAAAACGCCACTGGTCAAGTTCGTCAAGGATCCCGACATTTGAAACTTGTCAATATGATCGTATTTGTCCAAAGCTGGCAGCACCAGAGAAGCTTTCCTCACCCCGCTGCATGTGACTTTGGTGATGGTCCTCTTGCTACAACTGCATATTGGATACTTGAGGCAAATATATGCTCCAGAAAATGTAAAAATAGATACTAGAATCAATAACTTGAACAAATTCGTCGTCCTCATGCTTACTTTGGCATTATTTACCCAGAACACTATGAAGTGAAAAAACTTCTAGGCTTAAATATTCACGGTACTGAAAATGCTTTTTAGCGATATTTAATCATCGTAAAAGCTTCATTCCAATGCATTTTTTGATATATTACAAATCCGTTTCGATTCTTATCGTTATGTAAATACAATTTATCGTATGTATTTATCAACTCGTCTGAAATTCGCGGCAAAAACCATTTTTATCAGCTGAAGTATCGTTACGGGATAAAAGGCAAACGGCTTGATAGATTCTGTTCCAGGAAAACAGAACTTAAGATTTATCAAACCCACTTTTCGCGCTTGTTAAATAAACACGACGGTTTCATTCCTAAACGTGTTTTTTCCATCACTATTTTTCTGCCAGTTTTGCTCGATAATGTTATGAAAATTATTTATTAATCAGCTATCTGAGAGTTTCGGTTTCTATAATTGAGGTAAGATTTGCAAATCCCTGTGAAATCTGATGAAACTCACATAGAATGATAAAGAGCCAAGGAGATCAATCCAGGGCTACGCGTTCTTTCTTTTAATTTAAAATGGAACTTCAATTTCGATTGAAATAAGTTTTAAGTTAAGCATTCAATCAGTATTTTCCGAATAAGCTGAAGAGAAAACTTCAATATGAATTGTGGATTGAAAACACAATTATTGTCAATGTATATGACCTGTGACTTTGTTAGTACAAATACAAGAATACGAAATTTTTATTAAAATGTCACTTACTTAAAATTCAAAAAAAAAAAAAAAAAGAAAAGAAATTATTACTTTTGATGACAATAAGTATTCTTGGAAATATTTTTCGCTTTTATTGAAAGAAAGTTATTTTTGAATGTTGCATTCAAAATATACGATTCAAGATAAATCAGGGTGTTCCGTGAAAACAGTGGATATTTAAAAAAGTTCCACTTATCAGAGAAATTAAGAAACGCTGATCAAATTTTGGATTTTTCGATTTTGTTTTACACTGGTATATAACTTAGCTCCGGATTTGCAATTTTTCCGAGCCGGGACAAATCTTAAAACTGCCGCCCCTTCCAATCTTCATTCAAATTTTTACATTGAGTTTCAACTAGGGATGCACTGATTAATCAGCAGTACCA
Organism: Uloborus diversus; assembly: GCF_026930045.1. NCBI lineage: Eukaryota > Metazoa > Arthropoda > Arachnida > Araneae > Uloboridae > Uloborus > Uloborus diversus. Next base: position 169,509,379 of record NC_072735.1, on the reverse strand, counting down.
ATTAATTGGCCTTGGCTATAATCGGTCAAATTTTGCCGATTAATCGGCGGAAAAGAAATATTTTTCAAAATAAATTTTTTAAGCATGCCTTCAACAAAAAACTATAATGAATACATTTATGAACAATAAATAAACATAATTTGCTGCAAACATTATTTTAGAACAGCAGCATGAAAATGTACCGAGTAAAAACTAATAGTTTAGAAAGCGCGTAAAACTGAATGAAGTATTGAAGAATAATCCTCACAGCTGAAATTCACATGACACTATAAAGAACAATTAAATTGTAGGAATTTTAAATTGGAATGCGAAAAATATTTATCACCCCTCCCCTCCCTACACTTTTCATATTACCTGCCTTGCAGCTGCTTTTTATGTTTACGTTATTAATGTTATTTCTATTTATTTTTTGAAGGACAGACATGTAACAGAAATAAACAAATGTGTTTGTGATCCCACTGGAACCTTCCCTTATTGACTCTCTCCAACGGAAAAGGAAAAAACTAAATGATTTTATTTCATTTTTACTTTCTTTTACAAAAAAGGAAGTATTGTATTCGCGAAAAGATTTTCACTCAAAAATTTGCCTTAATTGCCAATGCCATTTTTCTCACCCCCGAATGAATGTTGAGTTTTTTTTTCGACCCGACCACACGTGGATATATGCCTAAGAATGTATAGACAGGCGAAATATCCATTTTGACGACCCCCTAGTTAATTACAACGAAATTTCTCTTGACGTCCGTATGTACGTATGTATGTATGTGCGTATGTGTGTATGTATGTATGTATCTCGCATAACTCAAAAACGGTATGTCCTAGAAAGTTGAAATTTGGTACGTACACTTCTAATGGAGTCTAGTTTGTCATTGTTAATTTCGATGTAAACTCAAGTGGTGTTATAATTTGTCGGACACTTGGCGATATATCGCCAGTCTTTTGATCACCAAGTTTTGTCGCCAACTTGGCGACAAATTTGACGATGTTTAATTTTTTTTTTTTAATTTGGTTTTAATTTGGCCGCATTGTTGTTGATGATATTTGGAGAGTAAACAATTGAATTACATTAAAATTCCAATAATAGGGAAATGACATTAAATTGGAGTAAAAGGAAATCATGTGATGCACGCATCAGCTCGTTTAATTTTGGAATTGATAGTATTAAAAATAATCATTATGATCATTAATCGGCCGATTATCAACAGCCGATTAATCGGTAATCGACCAATTTGCATTGGTACATCCCTAGTTTCAAAGACCACACAAAACCTAGGGAGAGAATACCTAGCTACCGTATTTTTTAGTTTTTGAAGTATTTTGTGGCTTTAATTTTAAAGTCAATTAACTTTCCTTTTTGAAATCCAGGGGCTGAAAACTCAGCTCTTAATTCTTGCGTCTTCCTACTGGCGCTCATGGAAGTAAACAGTATTAATATTTTTTGCATAGTACTTCGCAGTTTTTTTTAATAAATATTTTGTAGTTTTTTATTTGTTTAAAATACATTTAATTTTGTTTGTTTAATGTTTGCAATTTTCTAAAAAAAAATAAATCAATAAAAAAATTATTTTTGAAAGATTATATTAAAATTTAATTTTTTTTCACTTACATTTTATTTTTAACAAGAAGTTCTGTCTAGAACTAGACGAGCCTACTTTCCCGTATACCCATACTAATTTCTAGTACCTGATGAATATTCTCAAATATAGCTAAAATTGCAAATTTTTTCAAACATATTTTTAAAATACTTTAAGCTGATTTCTAGGAATAAAATATATTCCTCACTCATCTAAAAAAATTAGATGCGTAAAAAAAAGCAGCTAATACTCTTTTTGCCATTAAAAAAATCTTTAACAGCTTTCAAAACGAAAAAATAATAATTAAAATTAATAAGCTCATTAAAATAAATTCATCATATCAAAAAAAAATCGTTTCTTTTTCCCCTGTTGCCAAAAACAATTTTTTAAATGAATTAATGCACTTACCAAAATAAATTAAAACAATAAAATGTCACCTTAAAGAAATAATTTTCATTGTCAAAAAAAAAAAAAAAAAAATCGTCTGCGCATATCTTTATGAAGAAACATAAATGACTTCGAGTTTATTCGCCGAAAACTGAATACCTAAATTAAAACTTTAGCGTGAAAATAAAAACAAGTCATATGAACAATAATTATTTCAGAGTTAAAACCATAGTTGCGGAGTCGGAGTCAATCTCATTTTGGGATAAAGGAGTCGCAGACGAATATCCAAGAATCGAGTCAGTCATTTGTCCTCCGTGTATAAATTTTTGCCAAAGCTACGAAGTGAGAGTCGAAGTCGGGGAGTCGGAGTCCGATTAATTGTCGGGCACAGGAGTCGGATTCAGGTGCCCCTAAATTCTCGGAATCGGAGTCTGGAGTTTGGCGTCAAGAGCTATTTCCAACAAAATTTGTTTGAAAAAAAATCCGCCTTCAAGTACGGAATCTACATTGACTTTCAGTTTCCCCATAGGCGCTAATGTTAAGGGATTTGAACTGTTCAAAATTGAACGGAAAATTGTTCAAATCAAAAAGATATTTTACATACAAGTTTTTCACCAAACGCTTTTTCCTACAAAGTTTGTTTGAAGCAAATTCGCCTCACAGTTCGGAATTGCCTTGAATTTCCCCGTAGGCGCTAATGTTAAGTTTTTTTGAACTGTTCAAAATTGAACAAAAAATAGTTCAAATCAAAAAGTGAAAAATGAGAATGAGATGTTCTCGCCGAGATCTTTCGAACAAAAAAAAGTTTGTTCGAATCGGACTATTCATTCGAAAATTATTAGGGGGGGGGGGAGACAGACAGACAGACCGACAGACAGACCGACCGACAGACAGACAGACCGACAGACAGACCGACAGACATTTTCCCCATCTCAATACCCTACTTTCCAATTTTTAATTTTTCGATATTTATTCAATTATTTTATTTATTTTTGACTTTTTTTTGTTTTTTGCAATATTTTTTAGATGCGTCAAGCCTTCTTTCATGCTTTTTTCTTCTTTTTCTGACTTTTACTGGGAAAGTAGGCTAAAAACCAGGGGATTGCAAGTACACCCCCTCCCTTCCCTCGCCACTTCTGCGCCCATACTTAGTACCAGGGTTCGAAAATATCATGATATTTTCGAAAATATCCGATGCTTTGATATATATCGGATATTCTGATATATATCCGATGTTTTCAATTAGCAAAAACTAAAGTCTGCAATATAATAAATGCATCTTCTAGTCACTCTTTATTCTCTTATACTATTGTTACAATTTGTAGACTTAAAATTAAGGTTTCTTTCATTATTTAAATCTAATATTTAATTTTACATTTTTATCAATTTTTAATAGAGTTAATTTAGCATTGGCTGTTTTACTCATTTTTCTTCTTAACACAGTTGTATGACTCAGAAATTAAAAAAAAAAATTGTATGCATTAGTCGGTGCGCAGTCATAAGACACTTTTTTTTCCTTTCTGATCAATGTTTAATATTCAATTAGACACTTAATTTGAATTACAATTGTTACATTAGTAATATATTTATGAACATTAAATAAAAAGAAATATTTTATTACTTTGTTGTATTAATGATGTATTAATACATTCTAAAAAAAATATAGTACATAACTTTTTGGTTATTTTTAATAAAAAATAAACAATATTACTTTGATTAATAATTTTTATATTGAAAATACGGTGGCTGAAAAAACAAAATGTCATGATATTTTCAAAATAAATATGGGATATATATCGTGACTTACAGCCACAACCTGATTATCACAGGGTCATACGGGGCATAGGCCCCTGCTCTTAGATTTCAGGGGGGCCCAAAATCTCCTTAATTTATCATGCTAATTAAAAATGAAGATTTCACTCAGAATCTAGAGTACAATGATGTCATTGATATTTTTGCAAAAGCAAAGACAAGGAAAAAATCTATTTGTTGATAAAAATTCCCCTTAAAAAAAGATCTCTTTGCGTTTAGAGCGGATAAAAATACAGACTTTGCGAAGTTTAGTCTGTATTTATTATTAAAAATTATATCATAAATACCTTTGATATTTACGGTAAACGGGCAAAGTTTAACCATATCTTATATAATTATTGTATGCTATATTTCTTCTACTTTTTAAACGTTGTGATATGAGATTACCACCAAATTTAGCATGGTTGTGTTAATACGCAAGTATCGAAATATTTTATAGCTTCAGAATAAGCAGAAATATAGGGGCAGGGGGGACAAAATGAATTTCATGCCCAGTGTCTTCAAAAATCTTAATCGGGTCCTAGGGGACCCTGAAATACAAATGAGCCCCATGTCCAATATCAGAATGATAGGGCTCTGCATATATCAGCGAACTCTGCTTAGTACCCTTTAAAATTAAAATGTCAGGAAACAATAAAGCCACAGCAAATTTCTTCCCAAGTTATTTTTCGTAAAAAAGGATTTGAATTATATTGCAGATTATAATGTTTTTTTTTTTTTTACATGGAGATTTTGATTTTTTTTTTTTTTTTTTAGCGAAAGGCACTACAATATTATAGTGCTGCCATCTATTGAGTATTATTAATACTTTCGACATACTCCGGTAAAATAGAAAAAAAAACCCTGATATTTGAAGAAATTTCCGAATAATTAATGTATTAAGGCTATGGTCTTTGTTTCCAATTAGTGGTTCTTAAAACAGTGGTAACTGCTAGTATATGTATCTCATTTTTCCTAAAGATTGTTAGTTTATTAAAGTATGAAAATGAAATTATTTGTATTTGGAATTGGATCAAATGAAAATATAACCAGTTATATTCAGATGAAATGAAAATGGAATGCTTTCAATTAGTTTAGATGAAAAAAAAATCAATTATATTCAGATGGGATGAAGATGAAATGAATTGCTCTTAGATAAAAGGAAAATCGAATGAACTACATTCAGATTAAATGAAACAGAAATGCATTGTGAATGAGATAGATTGAAAATGCAATGAATTTGTACGCAAACAAAATGCCTCATTTCATAATTTTAGCCTTAAAGCTAATAAATAATTCCTTTTAAACAATAAGTTTCACAGAGCCTTAGTTATTGGTTCTTGAATTTCTGTTCGACATTCTACACGGTCCACAACGAAACAATAAAGTATTAACCACCCACATGAAATTTACCTTTGAAAATTATTCTTCCTAACGTTGAAATTTTGGAGCGTGTGTAACATCCAAATAAAATTCAATAATGTTTCGGTGAATTATCAAAGCGTCCCTCGTCAAACTCGTTTCATCATTTTATTTTTCTTTGAATGGTTTAGGTTGATTTTAGATTGTCATTTTCGACGTTAACATCATTTTACATGTTTCAAAAAATCGACGAAAGTGATGTACATAAAGCTTATATTAATGTATAGATTACATTTTATCGCCAACGGCCATACCATGTTGAAAACACCGGTTCTCGTCCGATCACCGAAGTTAAGCAACATCGGGCGTGGTCAGTACTTGGGAGGGTGACCACCTGGGAACACCACGTGCTGTTGGCATTTTTTAACTTACTTCACCTATATACTAATTTTTACTCATTGAAGCTCTCAGCTTTTGTGGTTGCATTTTTATTTCCACCCCTAAATTATTTTCCAAAATAATTTTTCTCGGAAAAATAGAGCGACTGTTCAAATTCACATGTATGTTTCCAAAGAGCAGTATTCTTGGGTGAATTAACGAATTACTTGATGTCGAAAAATCTTAGTTTTTAACTTGTGAATGAATTTCAGAGATTCTTCCCTTTCTATTTTCATTCCCTCAATTCTAAAAAATTCTGCATATCTTTCTCCACTAAAAAATCAAGTTACTTGAAAATCCATTCAATGTTCCATCAATAATTTCATAATTATGTGACGTTTGGGTACATAATTCATTTTGCTTTTTTATCTCGTACCTACTACGGTTTTAAATAAGATATGTAAGCAAAATAAGTTGTCCAAAATTAATTAATCTGGGGGATCTGATAGATAATTTCTAAAATTTGTTTTCTAAAATAAGTGTACACGATTTCTGCTTCTATAAGTTACCAATACGAAAGGCAGTAGTATACATGACTTTCAGATTTTCTTTCAAATATTCTATTTACGCATAACAAAATAGCCGTAGATTATTAGGATAGAAGTTTCGAATAGGTAATGGTTTATCTGTTCAAGATTTGCTTTCCATAAGCTTGCACTACACCATCGTTTCCCAACCGGTGGTTCGCGAACCCCTGGGGGTTCGCTTCCCGAGAGGTACAAAGGGGGTTCGCAAAAATAATATTTTAATGGCGGAAATTTAACATGTTTGTTTGAGAGGAAGTCTCAAGTTCAAGCGCTTTTTGTTTGTCTCTTACACGTTCGATACTTTTTGGATACAAATGTTAGAACATTTGCTGACATTCTATTTTGTAAATTTAAATAATTTAAGTCTGACATTACAACGCACGCGATTTTACCGATTTTGTTGAGCATGACAGAATTAAGCCCATGCCGAAAAAGTTCAACTTTTGAATGGAATGTATTTAGATGAAAGAATGTCAATGCTTCAGTTTTCACCGTTTGATTTCAAAATTCGATTGAACAAAATAAGTGCAATGCCGCTACTGTTTGCTACAACAATGAGAAACGTCGTAAAAAAATTTACGGAATTAAAAAATTAAAATTTGCTCTCTATGTAAAAAGGGAACTCGTGAAATTTGAACAGAAAAACTCTCTTGTAGTAAGTGAGCACAAAAATATTTTTGTTGCTAAAGTTTACCGTTTATGTAATAGTTAGAGTTAATTGCGCAGATGTTTCTATTATTTTCCAAAAATAAAATATAATAAAAATATAACTTCGCATTCTATTCTGCATTTCAGCATAAGGAAAAGAAAATTCTTCAGCACACAAACGATTAGTGTACATAGTGTATATATCAAACAGCTAGATTTTACTAAGAAACGAGCTGATGTGTGTATCACACGACTTCCTTTTACTTCAATTTAATGTCATTTCCCCATTATTGGCATTTGAAATGTGATTCAATAGTTTACTATCAAAATATCACCAATACTGGCCAAATTGAAACCAGATTTTTAAAAAAATCACCAAATATGTCGCCAAGTTTGCGACCAAAATATTGGCGATATATCGCCAAGTGTCCTCCAAATTAAAAACACCATTTGAGTTTATATCGAAATTAATAATGATTTCCCCTCAAAAAGGGGCAAAAGACCCCTTTAGAAACACCCGAATGCAACCAAAAGAGGAAGTGCGCAACTAGACCCCACTAGGAGTCTACGTACCAAATTTTAACTTTCTAGGACATACCGTTCTTGAGTTATGCGACATACATACGCTCATACAAACATACGCACATACGTACGTACGTACATACATACAGACGTCACGAGAAAATTCGTTGTAAATAACTCGGGAATCGTCATGATGGATATTTCGCGTGTCTATACGTTCTTAGGCACTTATCCGCGTGTGGTCGAGTCGAAAAAAAAACTCAATATTCATACGGGGGTGAGTACAATGGAAATGAAGGTCGATTTTTGAGTGAAAATTTTTTCACGAATACAATACTTCCTTTTTTGTAAAAGGAAGTAAAAAGATCATTTAGTTAATCTGAGATATTTTCTCTGAAAGATATTTTTAAAAATCATTTTTTAATTGACTGATTTAGCGTTACGAATAAATGCACTGTTGTGACAGAAAAAGAAATTACCTCTTTTCCACAAAGTTTCCGTGGGAAAAAATAATTTCAGCTCAGCATGTAGAGATAAATGCAGAAAGAAATTAAATGCTGAACCAAATGTAAGACTGAAACTGTCAGACAAGACATTTGAGACAAACTTGGAAATTCTTTGTTCCACAACCATTCCATTAAGGATTTTTTCAAAGTGAGCTAAACCTCAAACAATTTATCACTCTGTTTGTTTCGTTGTATTTGTTTTGTAATAATGTTTTAGCTAATATTTTAGCTTGTAGCAATGTTTGTATTTCTTGAGATTATTATTTTTGTTTTTCAAACAAAAAAAAAAACTGTGTAGAGGGAGGGGAGAGGGAAGGGGATGCTTGTTACTTAGTACTTAGTGCTCAAGGGATTCGCTAAACTCGTACAGATTTTGGAAGGGCAAAAAAGGTAGGGAACCGCTGGATTAAATGATGGACTGGTGAAGTGTTACACCTTATGGCAGAGGTTCCCAAACTTCAGACCTCCGCCGACGCCCTACGGAAAAATTACGAGTTTTGTGCCCCCCGTCGCCCCTACCCGGCGCGCGCAAACAAAAAAAAATAATAATAATTTTGACACAGACTATTTTTTTCCAATATATTTTGACGCTTTTTTCCTTTAAATTTATTTATTCATTGTTCTGAATATTTTTATTAATGTGTAGTGTGTTTACTTCCGAGAGTTCTTGGGGGAGGGGGGCTGCTGCGTCCTGCATGTACTTAACCAAGACCTTTTTATTCCTCATAAATGTGCTTTCTTTTTTATCGCTACTCGTCCTTCAATCTTGATTATATTTATTTTAGCTGAATAACACCGCGGACCCCTTGGCATGGACTCGCGGACCCCCGGGGTCCGCGGACCATAGTTTGGGAAAACCTGCCTTATGGAAAAGGGGGGAAGGGGGTCAAAAATATTGATTTAAAGTATTCCATCATTTATGGACAGACCCTAACGTATAAATCTTGTAAATGTATAAATCTTATAAATGTGGCAATGATTGCTCTCATTTAGCACTGCAGAATGCAGACTGATGCAAACATCATTGTAAGTCAACAAGTAGCTATTTCCCACGTTTTTTGATAAGAATATAGCAACCCTTTCTGTTGATAAACTGTTATCAAAGCATCTAAAAAAGCTGTGTTGATAAGAAGCTCGCTACTGCTTAATTTGCCACAGGAAACACAAATTAAAAGCGCGTGCACTTTGACAAAAAAGACTTCTTCGCCCTATTTAAAGAAAAAAAAAAAGGAAGAAAAGCTTTCGTGAACGGCAAATATTTTCATTCACAAATCCTAGTCCAAAAAAAAAAATCCAATTGACGTCATGAAAGTGGAAAATCCTCTTCCATTCTAGACGCAAAGCTGTTTAGCCATATCCGTAACTGTCGTATCACGTCAAAATTGCAGTTAAACTCCTGTTGTTTAAAGAGTAACACAATCTGGACGGTGAGAAGTTGACGATTTCTAGCGTGTTGTCCGGGTTATCCCCGACATGTTTGACAGCTTTTCTGTAACAGAAATCGTTGCTTTACAATGGTGTTTTTGCTGTGTTGAAAAAACATTATTTCTTTGTGAATACTTTCGTATCTTATATTATTAAAAACTAGGCGTATGTATCTATGTATGTATACGTCCAATTTACTGCTCCCGAACAACAATGAACATCTAACAAGATATCGATGAATTCGTAATCTTCCCGTCTTTGTGTTTGATTATTTAACATAATCTTCCGATAATAATTAAAGGAGATGACAATTAAAAACTATATTAATTATGATACTTGGATTTCGATATAAAATCCCTAATTTTCAAAGGCTTTCCTCCATACAAATTATTATTCAGTGCTTCAACTCAACTTTTCGTAACAATGCCTTTATTAAAATTTGTAGCGTGAAAAAAATCATCGGGAAGAAAGATTCGTTGCCATTTTTTTTTCTGGAATTAAAATCTGTACCTCAGAACCAGAAGCACGTAAATTCAAAAATTGCGATTTTCTGTTTATTAGTGCATTAGATGTACTCGTAGAAGCCAATCCCGAATCGAGCCATGTAACCACGTAATTCTTTAAAAAAAAAAAAGCATTTTCAATTTCTTACCAGGGTTAAAAAAAACGCGCGTCCCATCCTTTGCATGTGACAGAAAAATGTTTTCTCTCTCGACTGTAAAATTATCATAATGTGACTTACGTTCCTCTGGCTCCGAGGTACAGAAATATTCCCTAAAATAATTTCATCACGATTTGGGTTAGAGGGACGGCTTCCGTTTTGTCGAGTATCATTTAGGTGGAAGTCCGAATTGGCTCCATCTATCAACATTTCGATAGTTTTGAACCAAACCAGAAGCTGAACAACCCCGCTTTCAGCACCCCCAGAGATATTGACTCACGTAAAAGACTTTATGACCACGGCATATTTTGTCCCAGTTATCATCAGTGAACAAGGCGGATCCGGCATCAAACCCTGAACTCTCCAGTTCCGAGCTCGACGCCTTACCGGTACCGATCAGGCTATCACGGTCCTCTCCTCCCACTTGAATTTTTCCTTAGTCGATATTATGTACTAGTGGTACCCGCACGGCTTTGACCGTAGTAGAAAATTAAAAGGTCATTTGGTTCGCCTGTATATTTACAAATAAATGATGATGAATTTCTCGCAAATTTGCTATGGTAATTTGCTCGCCCATGCTCGCATATGGTAGTTGGCTCGTCCACGCTATGGTAATTTGTTCGTTCACGTTATGATAATTTGCTCGATAAAATGTTCTTAAAATTGGAATAGAAAAAGAATAAAATCGAATTTTCGAAAAATCGCTTCGAGGTGCTCACCCCTGTGCTACGAACTCATTTTGCGCCATTTCATGAAAATCGGCCGAACGTTCTAGGTGTCTAGAATCTATGCGCGTAACAGAGATTCAGAAATTCAGACACGCAGACTTTCAGCTTTATTATTAGTAAAGAATATGTAATAACTTAATTTAAAGAAATTGCAAGGCAACGCTTTCCGTTTTTTTTTTTTTTTTTTTTTTTTTTTTTTTGAGCAGGGATTAGA
>NC_072735.1:169408175-169498496 GCF_026930045.1 Uloborus diversus | reverse complement strand
ATTTGCGTTTAATCTTAAACGGCTGTTAATATCTGGAACTGGCATTTACCATTTTATGGGTTCCTCCCGATTCTACCGCATCGCATCACATGCATAATTTTTTTTATTTATTTTTCTGTTTGGAACTAATATGATCGGAATTTTTGAATGAAGAGTTTGTTTTCGAATAGTTGGTTTTGAGTGTGAAAAGTTCTGAATTGGTCCGAAACTTTTACAAAAATTTTAATTGGGCGAGATCTATTCAATATTCTTTTTTGTTCTGATATGTGGCTGAAGTAATAGTATTAATCGTGTAATAGGTCTTATCGATATGTGTTTTCTATTCTGTAGTACTCTAAGGCGGAAAAATCCTAAATTATTTCAATTTGATCCGGTACATCGCTTTAAGTCCTTAAAGGCATAGGGCCACATAACCTTAAAAATGACCAAACTATTCGATTTTTTTTAATTGTTTATTTTAAAACTTCAGATTGTTTCAAACTTTATGAAGAGAGTTTCAACGCTCTAGTTTAATTATTTAAAAATTTATTAACTTTAGGTCACTCACACTAGGTGCGCTTTTTCTCGATTTCGAACTGTTTTTGAGCAATCATAAATTGCTTATTGTTTTCACTTGACCGTTGAATGACGTGTCCCTTTGATTTTATTTTGCTATTCTTATACCGTCGGCCCCGCTTAAACGAATACCATCGGTTCCAAGAAATATTCGATTAAGCGGGAAAATTTTTATTTATCTTTCCTGGATGACAACTTTTGCTTAAAACGTAATAATAAATCAATATCTAACAAAATCTGCAATAAGGAAGCAACTGCAACACAGGCCCGTGTCCAGGTTTTCATAAAGGGAGGGGTTTTAAAGCTTACATCCTTTCCCAAGGAGGGGAGAGTTTAACTGTACTCCCCCCCCTAGAAGAATAATTCTGGCTGTGCAAATAGCTGCAGCATTCCTGCGTACATTTTTTAAAATCAAACCTTGTTTGTTTCTTTTTTAATCAAGTCTGTTTACTATGCAGTTTTTTGCAATTAGTATTAAAAACCGCCCACAGATTCTTTTATAATGCATCATGTATGTTAGGTTTCATATTCTGAAATGCTGCTTAGTAAAACAAACAAGAAAAAGCTTATTGTAGAAGCGAATTACATTTTCAAACACAATCAATGCATATTCATAGCAGCAACATATACTGAATACATCATAACCTCCTTAAGCAATATTAACGCAGTTGATGCTTTGTGTTGATAAATCAATCAATAATCCCCCCTGCCCCCCATAGTTTTTCTAAAATGTTATTCCAGTTAGTAAAGCTCTAACAGTCTTAAATTGCAGAAAAACTTCAGAGAGAATTATTTTTTTTCTCTTCATACAAACTTTTACATTAAAGTTATAAAAGTCAACTATGCATTTTCTTCTTTTTGCTTATTATATTTTCTCCAATGGGAGGGGTTTAACCCCTAAAACCCTCCCCTTGGACACGGCCCTGCTGCAACAGGACTATCTTATATTGTTCAGTATTACTAACTGCAGTCCTCTCCATTGTATCTGTATAAATATTACTGAGAAAACTTTATACAGCGAGCCCACCCACTAAAATAAGGCACGAGCCGCCACTGATAACAAGTTATATTCAGATGAAATGAAAATGGAATGCTTTCAATAAGTTTAGATGAAAAAAAAATCAATTATATTCAGATGGGATGAAAATGAAATGAATTACTCTTAGATTAAAGAAAAATCGAATGTATTACATTCAGATTAAATGAAACAGAAATGTATTGTAAATGAGATAGATTGAAAATGCAATGAATTTGTACGCAAACAAAATGCCTCATTTCATAATTTTAGCCTTAAAGCTAATAAATAATTCCTTTTAAACAATAAGTTTCACAGAGCCTTAGTTATTGGTTCTTGAATTTCTGTTCGACATTCTACACAGTCCACAACGAAACAATAAAGTATTAACCACCCACATGAAATTTACCTTTGAAAATTATTTTTCCTAACGTTGAAATTTTGGAGCGTGTGTAACATCCAAATAAAATTCAATAATGTGTCGGTGAATTGTCAAAGCGTCCCTCGTCAAACTCGTTTCATCATTTTATTTTTCTTTGAATGGTTTAGATTGACTTTAGACAGTGGCGGATGACCGAATAGGCGCATGAGGCGCTAGCTGGGGCCTCCAGCAAAGCAAGGGGCCTCGGAGCCGCGTCACTTCCTAAAAGATGGAAAGTCAAAATTTTGAGTGGAAAATGCTCAAAACTGCTGGAAATTGACAGTTAGTCATGGATTTTAGGCGCGGGTTGATTGCTCCCTATAGGGCCCCCTGCGTTTAAAGGGGCCCCAGGCTTCAACTGTCTTCGTTTGAATTTTTCCGGGAAAAAAAACTTCCTTTTGAGAATTTGCTATGGAAAGTCAAAATTTTGAGTGGAAAATGCTCAACAGGCGCGGGTTGATTGCTCTCAATAGGGCTCCCCTGCGTCTGAAGGAGCCCCAGGATTCAGCTGCCTTCGTCTGAATTTTTTTTGGGAGAAAAAACTCTTTTGAGAATTTGCCATGGAAGTCATAATTTTGAGTGAAAAATGCTCAAAACCCATGGAATTGACAGTTAGTCATGGATTTTAGGCGCGGGCTGATTGCTCCCAATAATAGGGCCCCCTGCGTCTAAAGGGGCCCCAGACTTCAGCTGCCTTCGTTTGAATTTTTCTGGGACAAAAACTTTCTTTTGAGAATTTGCCATGGAAAGTCAAAATTTTGAGTGGAAAATGCTCAAAAGTCCTGTAAATTGACAGTTTGTCTTGGATTTTAGGCGCGGGCTGGTTGCTCCCAATAGGGCCCCCTGCGTCTAAAGGGCCCCCAGACTTCAGTTGTCTTCGTTTGGATTTTTCTGGAAGAAAAAAGTTTTTTTTTTTTTTTTTTTTGTGGATATGCCTTGGAAAATCATAATTTTGAGTGGAAAATGCTCAAAACTACTGGAAATTGACAATTAGTCATGGATTTTAGATGCTGGCTGATTGCTCCCAATAATTACCCCTGCATCTAAAGGGACCCCAGGCTTCTGGTGGCTTTGTTTAAATTTTTCCAGAAGAGAAATTTTGGACAATTTTTTTTTTGTATGTGTATAAGGTTCAAAGTTTCAAAATATATATTTGTTTCTTTCCTCCGGAAAACTTCATCTAGCATATTTCGCATTGTACCGTAACTCAGCACTTTTTCTGAGATAGGAGAATTCCCGCTTTTTTCTTCAAGGTCGTATTTTGTCCCTGAGAAAGAGGGGTGTTAGATAAGAAGTAACAAAAGGAAAGGCATTTTTATGACACTAAGACAGGGGGGTTGGGTTGACCTTGGAAAATCGCCGCGAGAACTTTTCTGTCCGGTACATTTCAATCCAATTCAGTAGTTCAGTAAGTGAGTGTTGTCTTGTAAGTGTTCAGAATCTTGCTAGTTTAATGAAAGAAAAAAAGCATTTACAAAAATAAAACAGCCCTGGGATTTAGGTGAGCAATCACACTTTTTTTTTCTCCAATGCGTTTTCCTTTTTGGTCATAAGTTTAAAAACGAAATTGTTTCAAAAGAGTCGGGAAAAGTTCTTTTTGAGGCAATGCTCCTACGCAACATTCTTTTTACGATGCTGAATTTTTCCTGCTGCCGAGCAGGGCTGCGGAGTCGGAAGGAAAATGGTTGACTCCGACTCCAAGATTTTGAAACATCCGACTCCGACTGCGGCTTTTTTATTTTTTTAAATTTATTTTTTCAAATCCCCCTTATGGGAAGGGGGGAAAACTCCTAAATAGAGATTCAAATATTAATTCCTTTTTAATGAAATTTTTGCGTTGTATTTTATTGTAAACCTAAGATGCATACAACGTTAGAAATTCAATATGAAAATCAAATTATCCGATAGGTGCGATTTCTAAAGTAAGATTACTAAAAAGTCCCATTTTTTAAAAAAATGAAAAAGATTAATTTGCTCCCATTTAATGTTTAACAGATGCTGATCAAATCATGTGCTTTCAATTTTTGAAAGCACTGAGAAGAGAGAGAGAAAGAGTTTTGAAAGAAAAAAAAAACTTTTTTGCTAAGTCAAAAACTTTTCTTGAGAGGTGGCGCCCCTCCCCCTCCCTCCCGGGTGGCACTCATCTGGTGGGTGACACCTCAACTTAATTTCAGAGTTTATAAAAATTGAGATTCTTTAATTCTGAAAAAAATGCCCAATAATAAATCTTAAATTTCATCTTAAAAATTTCAACAAAAATATTGCACTATATTGCGGAGAGAGGTCGTGTACATGTACGTCTGGAGCAAATTTTACACAAAATGCGGCGGTATACAGCTTTGTACGAATAGCTTTAACTAGATACCTACATTTCTTGGCTCAATTTTTAATTTTAATTTTTTAATTGACGGCTTCAGAATGAACCTTAATATGAAGATTTTAGGATTAATTATAATTATTGAGTGTTGTAAGCAATAAATCATATACTAATTTTATTTTGTACTTTTCAGTGTTAACCAAGCTTTCTTAGATAAAATTTTTAGAATTAAAAAAACATTTAGGGGGGGGAGTGTTGTACCTTGGGGCACTGCTAATTTCTAAGAATCTATTTTTAGCAGCCATGTTTTTATAATATCTAATAATAACCTTTCACCCTAAATGGTGCCATAGTAAAAATCAGCATCAAATGAGTAAAATTGACGATTTTGTGAAAGAAAGTGAATTTCATGACTCAAAAGTAAATATTTTCTTCTTTTTCATTTCATTTTCCGTCTTTGTATGTATTTGTAAATTTAGTTAACTGAATTTTATTCTGTTATAAAAGAGAAGTACTTTCATTATTTTCTCATAAGCAAATTATTTATAGTGCTTCTAGATTGACCATCATTTTGGTTTTCATTAAATTGGTGATTGTAACTTAGGAAAGTCAAACATTTTGTACCTTGGGACACGTTCCAAGGTACAACATATGCATGATTCTTAATAATTAAGATATGTTTAGGAAGATGGAACAATGTTCTAATCTTATATGTAGTCTTTCAAACAACTTTTTCTTTTCTGGTGCAAAATTGGTTCAAGTATAAAAAGGCTGTTTCCTGAATCATGAAGACTTTCCCATAGAACAACAGGATGTGTCCCAAGGTACAATAGGATGTTGAACCTTGGGGTAGCTTGGAAGTTATACTTTAAATGGCTGGCAACATTTTATTTTCAAATTGTCTGAATTAAAAAATATATATTCTATAGAAGTATGTTGGGCTGTTTTAATGTGACTTTTAGATTTTAAATTTGATTCAAATAATTGACGTTAAAAATTAAAATATGAAAAGTGTTCCAAGGTACAACATTATCCCCTATATTTTATCGGATCTTTTGTATTTGTGCTTTCGTACCAACACTCTTTTGAATTTACCAAGCACCCTGAAAAGTTTCTCGACTTGCTCAAGCGATACATGCATTCCTTTTACTATTTTATAACAGAGATCGAGGTAAAAAATATATTATTTTTATTTCAAAGTAATTATTTAGAAAATGTTAGGCAACAAAATTGTTTGCTATCAGTTAAATTAAGTTAGAAAATAAGCAAACTAGGAGACGGTGTAGGTAACTGTTACAGAAAATTCGATAAACAATCAAGCCAGCTGGTTGCCACAATGAGTTATTTTCTTATTAGTAGGTATTTATACATGTAATCAAATTAATTGGTAGTTAATTTTTCAAAAAATGCAATGAGAGTCAGGAAAAATTAAAAAAAAAAAAGAAACCCGGAGTCGGAGTCGACATGTTTTTGAACGACTCCGACTCCTTTACCCTAAAATGAGCCCGACTCCGACTCCACAGCCCTGCCGCCGAGTTATGATTATTCCACAGCTGTCTTTTTTTTGTTTGCAAGTTTTCCGTAAAAAAAATGCTTTCTTGCGCACAAAAGTAAATTTTTATAGTTTGTTTTCAACTGTCGCGTAGGGTGTTTAAGTAGTTATATCATATTAAACCAAGATTTGTGTTCCTTGAATAGAAGACATGATTTTTCCTAACAGAAGTTTCTGATATTCGCTGATGTTTTTTTCCCACGTTTCTGAGTTAACGTAATGGTGTTGTTTCGGTCAAGTTGATACATTGCCTTTAGATCTAGTTGAAACCGAATTAAACTTGAAATTAATGGTTATTTTCTTTTTCCAGAAAGGCTTAGAAATGACCCCCCCCCCCATACACACACACACACACACACACACACACAAAAAGAGCATCCAGGATTCACATTTGAATTTCGACTTCTTGAATTCAAATTACGCTTTTTACAATCATGAATTGCGATAAGTACCTACACGTTGGGTTTCTTGTTTCTACAAATGGAAGATAATGGAAATGGTCAAGAACGTTACACCCGTCATATAATGACTTTGGATTTTCTAGAATTGGTAATACGCATTAGCGGAGTACACGGGGGGGGGGGGGGGGAGAAGGGACACTTGTTGACCCGGGCCCGAGCCTGATGGGGGCCCAAATAGTAGGGGTAAATAATATGGAGGGAGCCCGTAAAATTTTTATTTGTGATGGGTCCCAAAATTTCTGTACACCCTCCTGGTAATACAAGACATATCCACAAAAAAGAAATGGTGATTCGGATGAGGTAATACAGATGAAGAATTAATAGCCCATATCGACCAGTAGGTACACTTATAATAAAGATTATTTGCAGCGTATAACGTTATGTATTTTTATTTCTTATCAATCTCAAAAGATGGGAATTAGTAATCTTTAAATTTTGTATTTAGATGAATTTTTGCTGTTTAATTTCATCTAGATAAGTTTTTTGTTCTGAAAAACTTAATTTTACGCAAAAAAGCCTTTTTTAAGTGCCAAGTCTGCTTGAGCTAAGCCTCAGACAGGGGCGGTATTTTCAGCATTTCGTTTGGGGGGTCGGTTTTCTTGAACAGGATTTTCCTCAGTATGGTATAAAATACATATTGGTTAACAGGAAGTGATAATAAAATGGTTTTAATGTTAAGAATAATAAGGCAATTTTGATGTTGAGAGCGAGACACAAAAGTCATCTTTCAAATGACTGACCTGATTGAAACAGTCAAAAAGCAATGGAAGCAAGAAAGTTATGTTAAAAAACACATTTCCTTCAGATTCCTCTCTGTAAAATAACCAAGAAAACTTTTTAAATTGGGCTAGTATTTATTTTGCGTCATTAAAAAGTATAGTCGCACAATTCACAAAACAGTTCTTCTTCCCTCATGCTATAAATTTAACTTATAAGTGTAATATTTTCTTTTTTGTTTTCTGTAACCGATCTACGTAATATTGAACTTAAGACCAATGATAAATGTATCTAATCAAATCCTGTCTCAATTTCTTGAGAAACTGAATTGATCATTTTGTTCGAAAATTATTAAGTTTCAATTGTCAATCCATGAATTATGATTAACGGATTG
The DNA here is from genome assembly GCF_026930045.1 of Uloborus diversus. Classification (NCBI taxonomy): domain Eukaryota; kingdom Metazoa; phylum Arthropoda; class Arachnida; order Araneae; family Uloboridae; genus Uloborus; species Uloborus diversus. The sequence goes on along the minus strand of NC_072735.1, from coordinate 169,491,064 downwards.
AAAGTTTTGTGATAGAGTGTAGCATTGTTCAAAAAAACGCTCCACAATATAAGTACAGTAAACGAAAATTCAAACAAAGTCATACCTATCAAAATGACATCAGATTTCCTATCATTGAAAAAGTCGCTTTCCAGTAATTCGTCCAGGGGACTTTTATATATTTAACTCTTTAATACCATCGTGTGTCACTCAGAGATTGTCAAGTAAAGAGCATCAAGATATATTTGTAGACGTGAAAGTATTTTTTGATATAGGATGTTTTTCAAAAAGAGCATAGCTTTACAAAGAGTTTCTAAGAAAGCATATTATACATCGAGTTACTAAAATGTGTTTCTAGTACAAGGAGTCAATGAATACTTACTAGCTAAACATTAAAATATAACATGAGCATTAAAATTTATGTAAAATGACATGGAGTTTACGCGTAAAAATTGCGCAGTCTCAACACTGTACCGGCATCTCATACAAGATGCCCGATCATAACATAGACTACGCATTTTTGACATATTTAACCCATATGAAGAGACTACTTCTTTAGTTAAGGAAAATAATTATTCTAAATCAGTTTTTTCTGTTCTGAAAATGCAGGCAAATGATTTTATAAGTTATCTTAAATGAATTGACCATTTTTTTTATTATTCTGAGGGAAAAATTTGGGAGTGCAACCGCCCCTCTCACCCCCTCCCTATATGAAGCCCCTGGCCTCAGACGATTTGTAACTATGACTACGAAAATTTTGCTCTCTAAATAAATAATAAAAACAGCCATCGCCATGGTAATCTGAAAAATCAGAGATCATGATTGCTCAAAAAAAAAAAAAAAAATATTTGAATTTTTGGCATCTTGAATTCAAATTATGTTTTTCGCAATCACAAGCGTGTATGTTTGTGCAGGCGCATGTGTGTGGGTGCGTGTGTGTGTATGTATGCATGTGTGTGCGTGTTGTGTCTGCAGTGCTGTGTGTGTAGGCGTTCGTGTGTGTGTAGGCGTTCGTGTGTGTGTATGTAGACATATGTGTTTGTGTCTGTGTGCAGGCATGAGTGTGCGTATGTGTTATGTAGACATGTGTGTTTGTGTGCAGGCATGAGTGTGTGTATGTGTGTAGGAGTGTGTGTTTGTGTCTGTGCGCAGGCATGAGTGTGTAGGCGTGTGTGTGTATGCGTGTGTGTGTAGGACATGGACGCAACCTGGAGACGGTTTTCGCAAGAGGAGCAGCATCGTGAGGCCGGTCGACGCAACGGTGGTGCTGGCAGAGAGTGCTGGCGGGAAAATAAAATCAGCGTAACGCCAAAAACAGTCAAATGAGAACAATAAGCAATCGTGATTGCTCAAAAAAAAAAAACCTCAAATGAATGAAATTACTCTAGAAATATTTAAAAGAGCGTAATTCGGAGAAGATAGCCATACTTTATTTACATTAACTAAATCAAATTTACTTTTAGCATCTCACTCGAACAAAATATTTTGTGAAAATCTTCTTTCAAAACAACCCTTAAAAACTTCATTTCGCTTATTACTTCAGCGCAACAGTTTATTCTTTTGTGTATCTACTTGACTCACGTTGAGTATAGTTAATAAATTTCGAGAAGAAATTTAAGATATTATTGTTGCGAATACATTATCTCTACAAAGGTTTGAAATTATTATTTAATAAGAAAATAGTGCTTGCATCCGATGAAATTTTGATTTGGTACGTAACCCTCGTAAAGAAAAATATAAAATAACAAATATAACAAAAATCAAAATGTAAAATGTGTCTAAACTACAACCGGTCTAGCCTATTAAGTTATCCTTTAAGTATGGATTTCATTATACTGTACAATTTTCAAGAAAGAAACAAATGCAAATCTCTCACGAAGGTTTTCTTTCATCACATTTTAAATACCCCGTAAAGTTTGTCTACTGTTGTATTTTTGAAACTATACAGTTTCGAAAATTGGGAAGGGGGGGAGGAGGAATTGATCTCTATCTATTGTTTTGAAAAAAAAATCGATTAAAGGCAGTCCCTGAGCTCCATCCCTTACCCTAACGTCAATAAATATAACCTATAATCGTGTTTTTAGGACTTCAATTTCAACAACTTTCCGCTGAGACCCCTGCACCCAGGACCGGATCTATAAATTTCGGACCCCCTACAACAAAATTTGTAGGGCCTCAGAGGCCAGCAGTGTATATTTGTAACGTTAATAAGTCTTAGAGTGCTAGATTTTTTCAGTTTTTTCTTCAATTTCTTGGGCCGTAAAAAAACCAGGTGCACCCCCGCACTACGGGGTCTGCGGGTGCGCAGCGCAGATCCGGACCTGCCTGCAGCTGCACCTTTGTGCCCCCTAACATCATCAAAGAAAGTCTAAAACTGCGTTTTTAAAACTACGAGTTTAAAATTTTTCCCGGGGGAGAACTCTCCCCCGGACCCCCCTCTCTCCTTTTTTTCCTATCCAATTAAAGGTTCTCTTTCTCCTCTCTCTTTTTTTCTGGGCCAAATGAAAAAAACCTCCCGCCCCTAAGATTTTTTTTCTCTCTGGTTGCGCCACTGAATGATGCGCATTGGAAAAACAGGGGAAAGCTGCGATTTTGCTAGATGGTCTGAAATCGGGGTTCGGATCTCACACCCTGCACTACCTAAATTGCCAAAAAACAAAGACAACATTTTTCGCAGTAAACTTTTTTTGTCAAAAATATCGTTGTTTTTCCTTTTTAAATAAGAATAATCCCCCCCCCCCCCAAAGCTTGTTGATTAAAAAAAATATGATTTTTTGCATTGTAAATATAGGAAACCATATCACTTTCGTTGTGTCAATTAAAGGGGGCCTCCGGATTGGTTGCGCCTGGGGCCCCAAAATCGCATGATCCGCCACTGACTTTAGATTGTCATTTTCGACGTTAACATCATTTTACATGTTTCAAAAAATCGACGAAAGTGATGTAGATAAAGCTTATATTAATGTATAGATTACAATATATCGTCAACGGCCATACCATGTTGAAAACACCGGTTCTCGTCCGATCACCGATGTTAAGCAACATCGGGCGTGGTCAGTACTTGGGAGGGTGACCACCTGGGAACACCACGTGTTGTTGGCATTTTTTAACTTACTTCACCTATATACTAATTTTTACTCATTGAAGCTCTCAGCTTTTGTGGTTGCATTTTTATTTCCACCCCTAAATTATTTTCCAAAATAATTTTTCTCGGAAAAACAGAGCGACTGTTCAAATTCACATGTAGGTTTCCAAAGAGCAGTATTCTTGGGTGAATTAACGAATTGATGTCGAAAAATCTTAGTTTTAATTTGTGAATGAATTTCAGAGATTCTTCCCTTTCTATTTTCATTTCCTCAATTCTAAAAAATTCTACATATCTTTTTCCACTAAAAAATCAAGTTACTTAAAAATCCATTCAATGTTCCATCAATAATTTCATAATTATGTGACGTTTATAAGTCATTTTGCTTTTTCATCTCGTACCTACTACGGTTTTAAATAAGTTATGCAAGCGCAATAAGTTTTCCAAAAATTAATTAATCTGGGGGATATGATAAATAATTTCTAAAATTTATTTTCTAAAATAAGTGTACACGATTTCTGCTTCTATAAGTTACCAATATGAAAGGCTGTATTATACACAGTGGCGTAGCGTGGGGAGGGGCAAAGGGGGCACTAGCCCGGGCTAGGGGCGGCAAATTCTGTAACACTACATTAAAATCAATCTTTTTTTTTTTTTTTTTTTTAAAAAAAAGACGGCCCGCGCTTTGCTAGGGATGGCGAATTTCGTCTCACTAAATCAACATCAAAAACGTTTTTCTTTTAATCTTCAGTTCTAAATTGTCTCAGGAAAATGTTCTCGTTGAACCACGAGCACGAAATACTGGATACTAACATGCATGCGGACCATTTACAGTAAAACCTGTTTACAACGATACTTTTGGGACCTAAAAAAATATTGTTATAGACGGGTTATCGTTATAGACAGTTTGATTATTTATGCTGACATTTTCCTGGGAACAAGGAAAAGATCGTTATAGTCAGCTTTATTGTTATAGACAGTATCGCTATACACAGGTTTCACTGTATCACTGGAGTTGACATAGTAAGGCGAGAAAGAGAGCGTTCAACCTCGTTGGAGAGGATTTTAAGTCACAAAGATCGACAAGCAGTCAGGGGCAGGGCCCGATCAAGCCAAAATGGTGCCCAGGTCCAGGTAAAATTTGGTGCCCCTCTTGCAAGATAATCGGTACATTTCCAAAGTTATAGTTCTAAAAAAAGTGCAGAAAGAACAAAATTTACCCTATTTTTGTGCCCCTAAAATTGTGGTGCCCAGGTCCATGGACCTGCTGGACCATGCATTAATCAGGCCCTGGTCAGGGGCGGGCTGGGTCCCCCAAGAGGGCGCCAATCTTGACTACCAAATGGCGCAATAAATAAATAAATAAATAAACCATCAAATGTGCACAGGTGGTTAGAGAGTGTAAAAAAAGAAGAAAAAAAGGCGCACATATTCGAGGACGCAAATGAAATAAAATTTTAAAAAATTTTGAATTTTTTACGTCTTGATTGCAAATTACGTTTTTCGCAATCAAGATTCACGAGCGTGTGTGTGTGTGCAATCGCGCGTGTGTAGGCATGTGTGTGTATAGGTAGGCGCGGGTGTGTATGTAGACGTGACGTATGTGTGTGTGTGTTGTGTGCGTGTATAGGGGATAGACGCCACCACCCAGGTTGATCTCGCTCGCAGAGGCCACAGTGGAAGGTGGAGTTCGCAGAGTTAAGTTCCGCCCCTGGTAGAAAGATCCGTTTTGGGGTCCAAAACGTCAATTTCAAATAAAAAAAGAATTATTCATCGAGTTTTTTTTCGAAAAGGTCTATAAATCTTCCCAGCACTAACCTAGGCAAACTAAAAATTCAAACGAAATCGGTCCGGTATTTTTCGAGTTTACTCCGGGCCTATAAATTTGGAGTTTGTGTTTTATTTATATAAAGATACTAATGCTAAATTATAGGCATGCTTAATTTCATTCGAAATCTCAATTATATGTGTCATCGTAATTTTAATAAATATAAATAATTCGGGAAGGTTTGCGACTAAAGGTCTGTGATGCAACATACAGTGCTTCAAGATTTATTTATTTTTAAATATATATTTATTTTGTTTTATTTATTTACTAGCAAAAATACCCGGCGTTGCCTGGGTCAGTAATAATTGCAAGAAACAATCGTTACTGTCTTTCGTTTTCTGTTTTAACTGAAAGAACTCAAAACACATCGTTTTAACGTGATTAAAAATCGAGCTTCTTCCTTACCCATAAAAGTAACATAGCAATAAGTATAAACAACGAACGAATATTCATTTAGAAAAGAAAGCACGAATTTAAGCATATAAAAATTTGAAGAATTTCCAAAATATGAACTAACAAAAACAAAGATCACTTAAAAACCCGTGCGCTTTATTTAATTAAATAGTACATACACAAAAGAAAAGAAAAAAAAGCTCTCTACTATGTTTCTTTAAGGGTGCAAAAAGTAAATGTTGAAATGAATTTAAACTCATGTTTACTCCGGAGAAGCCTTGATTCAAAATTTTTATTATGATTACGTTTAATATTGCTGTTGTTAGGCAACGAATTTTTGTAACAATGGGTTTTATATTCGCAACTACAGAGCTCGAATACGCTACCTTGCGGAGGTTACCAATACTAAAGAAAGAGGTAAAGCATTCCATTCCACGTGTTTTCTTTGGGGCTAAACTACAGGCTTCAAGCAGTTTATGGTGTAATGTAATTTCAGAAGAATAGAAAAGAAAGCTTCTCACCAACCCAATGAAAAATTATTGTCATTCAATAAGCGTCAAAGCAAGTTATAAGTTACTGCATTTGTTTGTTTTACCTTTTTAATCCGCTATTAGACAGTGGCTGCTGCGCCCCCTATAGTTTATTGGAGTTGCGAAATAAATAATTTAATGGAAAAAATTATATGAAATTTACTGTTTTCCACCATAACTTTTCAAAACTAAGAATTTAAGGAATAAATTGTAGCCTAAGTTGCTCCCTGATGATCTAGCTATCAATGGTGAAAAAATAGTTAAAATCCGTCCAGTAGTTTTGACGTTTACCCCGGACATTCATACAGAAGTAGCTGGCAATATTTGGCCTTGATTCAAAATTTACATAATGATTACTTTTAATATTGCTCTTGTTAGGCAACGAATTTTCAAAACAATGGGTTTAATCTTTAATGTGGAAAGTACATGACATTTACTGTTTTCGATCACGACGTTCTTAAACTAAGTTTTTTAGCCATAAATTATAGCCTAAGTTGTTCCCCGATTATGTAGATTTTTATTTTATTTTTTATTATTTATTTTTCTTTTTAATAAAAGGTTGAAGAATTACTACCAGTATAAACAGTTTTTGATCACGCTTTAAATGTTTTGATTTAAGGAAAATATTAGCGCCCATAATGCAATAATTTTTGAAAAATATTTCGATCAACAATATTTCCTGTTTGACATAAGATTATATTAAAATGTAAAACATATTTTGGATAGTTAAATCCTGTTTTCGTTCTGTAAAATATTATAAATTTCGTTTTTGGGGGGGCGGGGGGCACTTAGCAGGAGAATGTAAGAGGGGCGGCAAATTTGGTGCCTGCCCCGGGCGGCAGAAACCTACGCTACGCCGCTGAGCATACATTACTTTCAGATTTTCTTTCAAATATTTTATTTACTCATAAAAAAGTAGCCGTAGATTATTATGATAGAAGTTTCGACTAGGTAATGGTTTTTCTGTTCAAGATTTGCTTTCCATAAGCTTGCACTACACCATCGTTTCCCAACCGGTGGTTCGCGAACTCCTGGGGGTTCGCGAGAGGTACAAACAGGGTTCGATTAACTAAAAGTGAGGCCCTAGGCCACAATAGTTTGGAGGGCCCCTTAAGGCTCTATAGCAGAATGCAGTGATTGATTTACAGGTTTGGGGGCCCCGTCAGAATGCATTTTTGGAGTCCACTTTGCCTATCACAGAATTATGTAAATCATTTATCATGTGCATTTATGAATCTGCTTTATGGCCTCTCTTAATAATGGCATGGTGAATTTGCTACTGGCAGAGTGAATAAAAATTCTGACTTACGATTTTTTTTTCCAATTAACAAGTCATTATTTTAAGAATGTGTGCATTTCTCGTATAAATTTAATGCTATGCATAATTCTTTAAGTAAATTGGGGCCCCTTAGGAAGAGGGGGCCCCAGGCCCAGGCGGCCTGTGCGGTAATCAGGCCCTGGGTACAAAGGGGGATCGCGAAAATAATGCAGTGTAATGGCTGAAATTTAACATGTTTGTTTGAGATGAAGTCTCAAGTTCAAGCGTTTTTTGTTCATCATTTATTCATTTGCCTCTTACGCATTCCATTCTTTTTGGATACAAATCTTAAAACATTTGCTGACATTCTATTTTGTAAATTTAAATAATCAAGTCTGTCATTACAAGGCACGCGTTTTTACTGATTTTGTTGAGCATGACAGAATTGAGCCCATGCCGAAAAAGTTCAACTTTTGAATGGAATGTATTTAGATGAAAGCATGTCAATGCTTCAGTTTTCACCGTTTGATTGGAAAATTCGATTGAACAAAATTAGTGCAATGCCGCTACTGTTTCTTACAACAATGAGAAACGTCATAAAAAAAATTACGGAATTAAAAAATTAAAATTTGCTCTCTATGTAAAAAGGGAACTCGTGAAATTTGAACAGAAAAACTCTCTTGTAATAAGTGAGCACAAAAATATTTTTGTTGCTAAAGTTTACCATTTATGTAATAGTTAGAGTTAATTGCGCAGACGTTTCTATTATTTTCCAAAAATTAAATATAATAAAAAAAAATAACTTCCCATTTTATTCTGCATTTCAGTATAAGGAAAACAAAATTCTTCAGTACGCAAACGATTAGTGTACACAGTGTGTCTATCAAGCAACTACATTTTACTAAGTAAAAAGATCATTTAGTTAATCTGAGATATTTTCTCTAAAAGATATTTTTAAACATCATTTTTTAATTGACTGATTTGGCGTTACGAATAAATGTACTGTTGTGACAGAAAAAGAAATTACCTCTTTTGCAAAAAGTTTCCGTGGGAAAAAATGAATTTCAGCATGTGTGTAGAGATAAATGCAGAAGGAAATCAAATGTTTTAGCTATCATTTTAGCTTGTAGCAATGTTTGTACTTCTTGATATTATTATTTTTGTTTCTTTTTTTTTTTTTTTAAAGAAATACTGTGTGGGGGGGAGGGGGTGCTTGTCACTTAGTACTTAGTGAGCAAGGGGTTCGCTAAACTTGCACAGATTTTGAAAGGGCAAAATAGGTAGGGAACCGCTGGATTAAATGATGGACTCGTGAAGTGTTACACCTTATGGAAAAGGGGGGAAGGGGGTCAAAAATATTGATTTAAAGTATTCCATCATTTATGGACAGCCCCTAACGTATAAATCTTGTAAATGTATAAATCTTATAAATGTGGCAATGATTGCTCTCATTTAGTACTGCAGAATGCAGACTGGTGCAAACATCATTGTAAGTCAACAAGTAACTATTTCCCACGTTTTTTGATAAGAATATAGCAACCCTTTCTGTTGATAAACTGTTATCAAAGCATCTAAAAAAGCTGTGTTGATAAGAAGCTCGCTACTGCTTAATTTGCCACAGGAAACACAAATTAAAAGCGCGTGCACTTTGACAAAAAAGACTTCTTCGCCCTATTTAAAGAAAAAAAAAGGGAAGAAAAGCTCCGTGAACGGCAAATATTTTCATTCACAAATCCTAGTTCAAAAAAAAAAAAAAAAAAAAAAATCCAATTGACGTCATGAAAGTGGAAAATCCTCTTCCATTTTAGACGCAAAGCTGTTTAGCCATATCCGTAACTGTCGTATCACGTCAAAATTGCAGTTAAGCTCCTGTTGTTTAAAGAGTAACACAATCTGGACGGTGAGAAGTTGACGATTTTTCTAGCGTGTTGTCCGGGTTATCCCCGACATGTCTGACAGCTTTTCTGTAACAGAAATCGTCGCTTTACAATGGTGTTTTTGCTGTGTTGAAAAAACGTTATTTCTTTGTGAATACATTCGTATCTTATATTATTAAAAACTGAGCGTATGTATCTATGTATGTATATCCAAGTTACTGCTCCCGTACGACAGTGAATAGGCCATCGAACCAGGTATCGATGGATTCGTAATCTTCCCGTCTTTGGGTTTGGCTATTTAACATAATCTTCCGATAATAACAGGGCCGGATTAGCCATAGAGCAGAAGTAGCAAATGCTACGGGCCCCGCGCCATGAGAAAAAAAATTCCTGAAAAAACAAGAAGTTCCGTCTAGAACTAGACGAGCCTACTTTCCCGTATACCCATACTACTTTCTAGTACCTGATCAATATTCTCAAAAATAGATAAAATCGCAAATTTTTTCAAACATATTTTTTTTAATATTTTAAGCTGATTTCTAGGAATAAAATATTCCTTACTTTTCTTCAAAAAAACGAACAAATAAAATAGCAGCACCTTTTAAACAAAGCAGCTAATACACTTCTTTCCATTAAAAATTTTTTTTAACAGCTTTTAAAACGAAAAAATAATAATAAGTTCATTAAAATAAATACATCATATAAAAAAAAATCGTTTCTTTTTCCCCTGTTGCCGAAAATAATTTTTTAAACGAATTAATGCACTTACCAAAATAAAAAAAAACAATAAAATGTCAACTTAAAGAAATAATTTTCATTGTCAAAAAAAAAAAAAAAAATCGTCTGCGCATATTTTTCGAGTTTATTCACCGAAAACCAAATACCTAAATTAAAACTTTAGCGTGAAAATAAAAACAAATCATATCAACAATAATTATTTCACAGTTAAAACCACAGCAGCGGAGTCGGAGTCGGAGTCAATCTCATTTTGGGATAAAAGAGTCGGAGTCGAATACCCAAGAATCGGAGTCAGTCATTTGTCCTCCGTGTATAAATGTTTGCCAAAGCTACGAAGTCAGAGTCGAAGTCGGGGAGTCGGAGTCCGATTAATTGTCGGGAACAGGAGTCAGAGTCGGTGTCAGGTCCCCCTAAATTCTCGGAGTCGGAGTCGGGAGTAGGTCGTCAAGAGCTATTTCCAACAAAGTTTGTTTGAAGTAAATCCGCCTTCAAGTACGGAATCTACATTGACTTTCAGTTTCCCCGTAGGCGCTAATGTTAAGGGATTTGAACTGTTCAAAATTGAACGGAAAATTGTTCAAATCAAAAAGATATCTTATATACAAGTTTTTTATCAAAAGCTTTTTCCTACAAAGTTTGTTTGAAGCAAATTCGCCTCACAGTTCGGAATTGCTTTGAATTTCCCCGTAGGCGCTAATGTTAAGTTTTTTTGAACTGTTCAAAATTGAACAAAAAATAGTTCAAATCAAAAAGTGAAATATGGGAATGAGGTGTCCTCGCCGAGATCTTTCGAACAAAAAAAAGTTTGTTCGAATCGGACTATTCATTCAAAAGTTATTAGGGGGGGACAGACAGATAGACCGACAGACCGACAGACAGACAGACCGACAGACATTTTTCCCCATCTCAATACCCTACTTTCCAATTTTTAATTTTTCAATATTTATTTAATTATTTTATTTATTTTTGACTTTTTTTTGTTTTTCACGATATTTTTAAGATGCATTAAGCCTTCTTTCATGCTTTTTTCTTCTTTTTCTGACTTTTACTGGGAAAGTAGGCTAAAAAAACTACTTTCCGTACTTTAACCCGTTTAAACTTCTCTCTATCTTTCTTTTTTTATTTAGATTTAGCTTTTCTAAATGCTCAGGTAAATTAAAAATCTTTTTTTTTTCGATAGATGGCTTTACAGAAATTTCTTTTAATTGAAGTCTTAAAAAACTCAATTTTAGTTTATCTTTCTTGGTGGAAGGAGAAAAAGCTCAGTTTGGTCAGAAAAGTTTCAAAACTGACCTAAAAATTACAATTTTAGGCAAAGTTTGGAGAACGGAGAATTAAGTTTTCTTTGGATTTTTTTTTTTTTTTTCAAAATGAAGTCAATTTTAAGGTATTTTAGGAAATTTAAGGGAGTTAGGGTCCTAAAACCTTCAGTTATTCAAGCCTAAAACCAAAAAAAAAAAAGCAAGTTTTGGTTGTTTCATAACAATAGAGGAAAGGGGTTCTTTCCTGAAATTGTGCTCAAAACTGAAGTCAATTTCAGGATATCTTAGGGAGGAAAGAGTTTGAGGGATCGACCCATGGTACAGCTGAAAACAAAATTTCAAGCTATGTGGGAAGATTAGAGAAAGAGATGAGGGTCTGAACTCCCCCAGAAACAATTCTGACTTCAGGTTTCAAAAAGTGGTTTTAGATTATCACTGGGGACGTTATCGGAGGGAGGGGAATACGGGTTTGCTTCGCAAAATGTGAGAAACTGAAATCTTCAAGACGCAGGCTATCTTTAGTTCTAACTTTAGGTAAAGAGTGATGCTTTGGAGCCTTTCCCCTGAATGTTGAAAAGCTAGGGAAGTAGGTGGAACTTTGGAACTTTTTTGAAATTTTGAAATCGATATGGTTTAAGGGCTTTCTCCACAATTTTTCGGAATTTAGGCTCTAAAAACTCAAATTTAAGCAATTTTTGTTGATAGCAGAAGGAGGATGCTGAAATTCTTAAAGCACAAATCCTAAAACCACATTTTAAGACTATCTTTGGTGATGTTAGACAAGAGAGGGGAAAGGATTACCATCCAGAAATAGTTTAAAAGTGGCTTTCTTCTTAAAGCTTTCAAAATTGGAGTCCTGAAAAGGTAATTATTAGTCATCCTTAAACTCTCTTTGGTTACTTAACTTCATGTCAATTTATCACCCTCAAAATTTTCCGCCTGTGACATAAGCCCGTAGATCCGGCACTGTAAACAACAATGAGCAAAATTAAGAGATCATGATAGAAGAAAAGAAAAAAATTCTGAGACCTCACACCTATGCAGAGCGAAATAAATGAATTGTAAAGAGAATATTATTTTTTGATGAAATAAAATAATTATGTGTAGAAGAAAGACTTTAAATATCGTTTCTAATTTTTCCCTCTGAGTGGGAGGGAACTAAAAAACTGCCACCCATGTCCCGAACCTAACCCCTTTCTTTTGCATCACCACAGGTAGCCGAAAACTTTTTTATTCGAACTAGAAATTCAGAAAATTTCAAGAAGAAAATTGTTTATCATAATCAAAAACCCACTAAAACTGCTTTCTGGAACTTCAGTTTCGAAAAATTTCCATGGGTGTAATCTCGAGCCCGATCCCGTCCTACAACGTCGTCTAATAAAGTGGCCTGCAAATGCGTATTTTGAACTATAATTTCGAAAAATTTCAATGGAAGTGTTAAACTGTGAGCTTTTAAAAGTGCTCAGCTTATTAACTTTAAGTGGAAGCTCAACCAGGACGTATGATACTTCATGTAAAAACATATTTATCTTGTGCAACATCATGAAGAGCCAAATTTAAAAAGTAACTTATTTATTATGGCTATGATATATACAATGACATGTTAAAGGGAATATTGAGAATACGCTCTTTACATTATTAAGTAGCTCATAATACTTTAAATGACTTCTGAATCTAACATTCTAAGTCAAAATATGAAACATTAAACATACTGACCTATGATATTCATATCAAGGGCAGTAAGCCGAAACTATCGGCAAAAACGGACAAACTCAACTGAGCTGCCGAAAGAAACAACAAAGTCTGACTTGGGTTGAAATTGAAAGAGAAGAGAATGAAGCAAAGTGCCGGGAGCTTAAATGCTACCGGCAATTTGCATATTCTGCTGACGCGATCTTGTTGCAAGAAGGAATGAACGAATGAAAAAAACCTAATGCAAATTAAGGTTGCCAACACTTTTGGAAAATAATTTACTTCCTTTCGTAACAGGAAGTGTACCTCCCCCGCTCCAACATTGTTAACAATGGTCTAAAATGTATTTTTAAGACTTTAACTTCGAAAATTTTCCGGGTTACCTCGGAGAGTGCCTGAACCCCATCCCATACCGAAACGTAACCCGCGATGGCCTAATCTATCACGTCTTCACAACTTCACTTTCGAGAAATTTGCAGGAGATGACTTTCACGAACTCCGCCCCAAAACCACCAAAGAACGTAAAAAAAATACCATTTCAGAGAATATAATTTCGAGAATTTTTGATTAAAATTGTGTTTTTAGATTAATAACAGATAATAAATTTAAAAATTTTGCAATGGGACCTCCTTGAACACCACTCTTTCCTCTCTCTGCTATATCATTAAGGATAATCTACAATTTTATTCAAGACTTCAATTTTAAAAAACTGCCTGGAGAGACGCTGTGAACCCAAATTTTTTTCTTTGATCTTACCTAAGATAGGATGCAATTCTTTGGCTTCAGTTTCTCCAAATAATGGCCTCCGAATCTTCTCTTCCTAATATGATCAGGGGTCGTTAGAATTGAATTTTTAGAATTGAAATATCGAAAATTTTCCTGGGGTAAGCCCCCGGATCCCCCTCCCTTTATATAGTCCAAAAATTGCGTTTTTGGAATTACAAGTTAAAAACGTGCAGTCACGGGAATACGAGGGGCAATAGAAGGGGATTATAATCATCGTAAAGCTCTAAAACTATATCCACATTTATATATCCATGCATGTTACAAGTACACCTCCCGTCTTCATGAAGAAGTGCTATATTGTTTACTATATCATTCGAAAACGAAGGGCCCCTTAGAAATATTTGTTACGGGCCATCACGCGCTGACTTAATCCGACCCTGGATAATAATTAGAGGAGATAACAATCAAAAACTATTAATTATGATACTTGGATTTCGATATAAAATCCCTAATTTTCGAAGGCTTTCCTCCATTCAAATTATTATTCAGTGCTTCAGCTCAACTTTCCGTAACAATGCCTTTATTAAAATTTGTAGCGTGAAAAAAATCATCGGGAAAAAAGATTCGTTGCCATTTTTTTTCTCGAATTAAAATCTGTACCTCAGAGCCAGAAGGACGTAAATTCAAAAACTGCGATTTTCTGTTTATTAGTGCACTAGCAAAAATACCCGGCGTTGCCTGGGTCAGTAATAATTATGAGAAAAAATCGTTACTTCCTTTTGTTTTCTGTTTTAAGTGAAAGAATTTAAAACACATCTTTTTGACGTGATTAAAAATCGAGTTTCTTCCTTACCCATAAAACTAAAATAGCAATAAGTATAAATAACAAATTAGTATTGATTTAGAAACGAAAGCACTATATTTAAGCATATACAAATTTCCAAAACATGAAATTAATCTTCTCGTGTTTAAAAAAATCTTGATACTTTTTTTTAACATGGAGTCTAAAACCTTCTCTGTATAGCCATTGAAGTACGCAGTTTTAAAAAAAATATAGCCGCGCTCGTAATCCCCTTATACTTGCTTTAGTTATTTTGGGAAATTTCAATCATTGTGGGCTCTTGGTGCGATTTTACCGAATTTGCTTGAATCGTTTTTGGGATACCTTCGATGATGCTCCCCCTTCTTTCCTTACTTTGTAGAACGATATGATATTAATTTTCGTTGAGATATTATCGCCAGGTGCTGAGATACTTTTGGTCACCATAAAATGGCGCTAAAGAGTTTCATCCGAAATGTTTCCAAAATAAGTAGTAAAATTTGGCGATTGTTTGACATTGTGCAAAAAGGAAAATTAATGGAAGTTTTTGTGCTGTTTATGGATTTGCCTAATTTAGTTGCTGGATTATTTAACACAGTAAAAGAAGTTTTTTAAAGATTCTTTGATTGGCGATATTTTGTTTACATGGTGAAAGCTGAGAAACATTATAACGTAGTTTTCGGCTTCAAAAACAGCGACGTTGAAAAAAAACTGCCAAATGCATCAGCTACGGAAATCTTTCTGCAAAAATTTTGGCGATCTGCTGATTGATTAGATAATGAGTAAGTGTTCAATCAACATAAATATTAATAAAAACCATTAATTACATTAAAGCTCCGTTTAAATGGAAAATGATCAGCCAAATCATGTATTATTTGCCAATCTTGTGCAAAAATCTTACTTCAAGATTTGACTTGAGAAAAGCCTTGAACAGTCACGAAAAGCAAAGATAGTCAACAATACAACAATTGCCGCTATCGACAGGGAGTTGAGATGATACACCAAATACTGTATTGAGTTGAGGAAAGCCTTCGAACATGGAACTAAAAAGCTCATAACTCGTTTTTTATTCTACTTAGAAATTTCGAACAGGTGCCATCTTCAGCAGAAAAATCAGAGCTTTCGATGGACATATAATGTAAATATGTGCAAGTATTTTTTCATCCCTATATTAGAGAATTTATACGAAAATTGTACTTTATTGCCCCCCTAAGGGGGTTTTGCCCCCCATAACGGGACGAAAACTACCCTATGTGTTATTCTGATGCATAAGCTATATTATTGTAAAGTTTCATAAAAATCCGTTCAGTAGTTTTTGCGTGAAAGAGTAACAAACATCCATCCATACATCCATACATCCATATATCCATACAGACAAACTTTCGCATATATAATAGTAGTAAGATTAGATGTACTCGTAGAAGCCAATCCCGAATCGCGCCATGTGACCACGTAATTCTTTTTTTAAAAAAAATCATTTTCAATTTCTTACCAGGGTTTTAAAAAAACGCGCGTCCCATCCTTTGCATGTGACAGAAAAATGTCTTTTCTCTCTACTGTAAAATTATCATAATGTGATTTACGTTCCTCTGGCTCCGAGGTACAGAAATATTCCCTAAAATAATTTCATCACGAATTGGGTTAGAGGGACGGCTTCCGTTTTATCGAGTATCATTTAGGTGGAAGTTCGAATTGGCTCTATCTATCAACATTTCGATAATTTTGAACCAAACGAGAAGCTGAACAACCCCGGTTTCAGCACCCCCAGAGATATTGACTCACGTAAAAGACTTTATGACCACGGCATATTTACCGTGCCGTGCTCCAGTTATCATCAGTGAACAAGGTGGATCCGGCATCAAACCCTGAACTCTCCAGTTCCGAGCTCGACGCCCTACCGGTACCGGCTACCACGGTCCTCCCCTCCCACTTGAATTTTTTCCTTAATCGATATTATGTACCAGTGGTACCCGCACGGCTTTGCCCCTAGTAGAAAATTAAAAGGTCATTTGGTTCGCCTGTATATTTACAAATAATGGACGATGAATTTCTCGCCAATTTGCTATGGTAATTTTCTCGCCCATTGTCGCATATGGTAGTTTGCTCGTCCACGTTATGGTAATTTGTTCGTTCACGTTATGATAATTTGCTCGATAAAATGTGCTTAAAATTGGAATTGAAAAAGAATAAAATCGAATTTTCGAAAAATCGCTTCGAGGTGCTCACCACTGTGCTACGAACTCATTTTGCGCCATTTCATGAAAATCGGCCGAACGTTTTAGGTGTCTAGACTGAGATTCAGAAATTCAGACACAGACTTTCAGCTATATTATTAGTAAAGAATATGTAATAACTTAATTTAAAGAAATTGTAAGGCAACGCTTTCAGTTTTTTTTTTTTTTTTTTTTTTTTTGAGCAGGGATTAGAGGAACTTTTTCGATCAGTATTGCACTTCTTCTGATCATGTTCTCGTGGTTCCTACGTTCGGAGCCCCTTAAAGCTGTTGTCCCCCCACAGATCCAATGTGGCATATCATGTTTCACATGGGCCTGTAAAAAGCAGAAGTTGGGAGGACGAAAAGAAGAAAGACAGGCAGTCCCAGAATACCTGGGGGAGTGGTTAACTCTTGGGCCTAAGGGATTTAGATTAAAACTTAAAATACCAAGATATATTATTATGAATGTTGTATTATTGTCTGCAGGAAAAGTCTCTCCCAACTGTATTGAAATAATTGTTTACAGTGATACGTAAGATGAACCAATTTTTTGAAGATATATCTAGAGCTTTATTTGCATGGGCAATTATCGGTTTCTAAGCAAGAAAAATGTTCGATTGTGCCACCCCCTTGGTCGAATAGAGCCAAAAGTTATTTATTACCTGTTCCGATTGAGTCTACCAGCGCACAACATTTTTTTTTTTTTTTTTTTGAAGCTTGCATTATTTCTTGTAACAAAGCTGTCACACAAAACGAAAAAGACGTATAATGGGTCTTTAAGCCCTTAGCACAGCAATTTGTGTCAAAAAATTTACCAGAATCCGTTTCAAACATGTTCATGTGTTTTGTTTACCAAAAGTCAATCAATTCCATGAGAGGTCTACAAATGTATCTCCATGTATTTAAAAAAGGTAACGTCAAAGAAATTGTGGAATTCTGTCTGTGGTGGGAATGCGTCCATTAAACCCCATAGCACCTATAGCCTTGAAATTTTGTACAAATTTTTTCGAGCCCGGGGCTTTACACCTGGGATTTTTTATTTAAAATTTCGATTTAGGTTTTTTTTGTAATTACTTTTTAAGGCTATCCCCCCCCCCCCCCCCGTTCGTTTTATCTTCGGGTAAGAGCCAGATTGTATTCTACTTATTAGCATTTTACTTAAATTCTATTTTCTACAGGAGAGAGAGGGGGATTTTAATTTTACTCGAAATAGAACTCGTAACGCGTTTTTTAACCAGATTCTTTCTAATAGACTATTTAAATCTTTGTAAATCAATCTTCGGGAGTTGGTGAGTGCCAACGAGCAGCGGGCGGAGCCGAATAGCTCAAACAAAACAGGGGCGGACCGGGTTCCACAAGAGGGCGCCAATCTTGGCCTCCAAAGGGCGCAAAAAAAAGGGTGCAAAATAAATAAATAAATAAAAGAAAAAGAAAAAAAACGATGGTACACAGGTTTATGAGTTTAAAGAAAAGAATTTAAAAAATGTTAGCGCAAAAAAAAAAAAAAAAAAAAAGGAATTTGCCCCTAAAAATAAAAAAATAAAATATTTAAAAAATAAATAAAATAAAAGGGTGTTCAGACTTGAGGGCGCATAGGCGGGAGGGCGCATCGACCAGCAGGCCGGCGGGCATCCGCCCCTGGTTCAAAAAAGAAAAAAAAACGGGAGGAGATGGTTCTATATTTGAAATCTAAGCAGGGCTGAAGAATATCTAACACTTCCTGTGTACAATCTTTCAATCACCATAAGAAAAATATTGATAAGAGACTGCGGTCCACGAAACTCATAGCCGCAAAAACACAATTTAACTTCAAGTGTCTTTCCGAAAGCAATATTCCTTGGGAAACATATCTATAAGCGTTAATTTACTCCTTATCTATCTTTACTACCAGAGAGGTGCAGTGTGGAACTTCAAGCCGATTCTTAAAAGTCGCCTCAAGGCCTGAATTGTTATCAGCCAACTCTGCTTCAGTCTTTATTAGTACTGAAAGGATAGATCCAGAGCCATAGAAGAGGAAGGGCTAGGTCTTAGCGCCTCGAAAGTAGGAACGGAGGGGGAAAGTGCCAGTGACGTCACTAGGTACACTCGATCTGGGACATTTGTGTTGTGCGTGCGTGCGTAATTCCTCACTCTTTTCCCGTTTTTATGTTAGTTCTTGAGGGTTAAGCTTCAAAAAGGAATGAAATACAAGGGTAAATGCTTTGAGTCCCATCGACAAGTTAATAAGCGATACGAAAAACAGTAAACCTGATTAAAATCTACAATACAAATTTTTAGTTTCTCTTGTGTAGTTTTGGATATTCTTTAGCCAATATTCCTGATTTAAAGGGGTAGAAAGCGGAAATTTCGCACAATAAAATTGAGCTTATAAAGAAATGAAAATAATTTACTGTGCTTGTCAAGTTTCCTCTCGTGTGTACATAATTTTGTCAGTTTAGGCTTTAAATAATATTAATAACATTGTTATTTCAATCTTGTCTCAAATAAAATGAAAGAGATAAGATTGATATAAGGAATAATTAAAACATATTTGAATTTCGCGATACCATTTGAATCTAAATACTGCCGATATGTTTTAGAGAAAATTATTTTTTACGAAGTAACTATAACTCTGAACAAGAATCTTAACAAACGTTGTTTTTGAAAACTGAAGTAGAACCTCATTAACCTGGACTAATATAGGATCCAGGTCATCTAGATTGTTTAAAACGACTTAAACAAAACAACCTTTAAATTCAATCAATGTACATAAGTAAAATACTTGAACACAGTAAAAGTTGTATTTTGAATTCAAGAGAATGAAATATAAAGCTGCATTAAAGAAAATTAAAAAAATAAAAATACAGCCTTACAAAAATACATTATTGTACTAACGCGTTCTTCATTTATACCGTATGTACATTTAAACGGTTTTCCCAGATTAATGGGTGTTTACTGAAATTATTAATCAACATTTTATTCACTTCAATTTATAAATAACGTATTGAAATTTAGCAACGTAAACCAAGTTTAAAGTTTCAATGATTATCGCCAAATTTATAAAGCTAACTTATTTGTAGACTGAAAAATTTCTTCATGTCTGAATTCTACAAAACATTACGTTACAGTAATTAATTGAAATCTTTCGGAATATTCTACAAAGTTTTCTTCTGTGATAAAGTCCATTTAAAAAAAAAATGTCGGCGTACCTTTTGTAATCAGAAAGTTTTTCGTTCAAATATCGGATTCTTCCAAATGTTCTTACGCGAGAAAAAAGTTCAACAGCTTTTTTATATGAGTCAGGAAATAGTTTTCCAATACAGAAGAACAATTACCGTACTACCCCGCATTATTCGGCATGCCGGAAAAAAGCGAGGTTGACCAGCACGCCGAGAAATTCGAATTGTCCGGCATGCCGGATAATTCGGGGTTTATTTCGCATTAAAACAAAAGTAAATTTTCCCGTTCCGGTCCAATTAAAAGTCAAACCACTGTAAGTAAAAAAATAAATAAATCGCGAAAGTAACCTTTTTTCAAAATAAATGTGCATTTCATATAACATGTGCGTGCTATTTATGATAGGACATAAATAATGGATTTGATTACATGCCAATAAAGTAATCAGTTCAGAAACAATCATCGTTACTGCGATTTATTCATATTTTTTTTACATAAAAATATTTTAGGTTCCTTTCAGAGAGGTAAGTTTAATTTTTATTTATTGAAGAGCTATGGTAAATTATTTAACACTGGTTTAGGGGCGGACTCTTACTGCTTAAATGTTTGCTTACATAGTTTCAATTTAATTTTTATAAAATTATTTGTTATCAAACAATATTTTTCTTGTTAAAATAACAAATGGCATTGTTAGTAAATATTTTCACAAAATTAAACTGTTTGTTAATATCAATAAGATATGAAAAGAATTCATATTCATTTTTAAGCTGATCATACATTTTTTATATTATTATTTTTTTTTTCCTAACCTCGATTTTTCCGGCATGCCGGAAAGGACCAGGCAAGTGTTATTGAAAATCTGGTAACCCCCAAATTTTGCGGCATGCCGAATAATGTGGGGTACTACGGTAAATGGCCTAGCTTTTGTACAATCACAAAAACACTAATGTATCTGATTTGAAAGCTTTAAATGATCGCAAAAAAAAAAAAAAAAAAAAAAAAAGAAAAAGAAAAAAGCTCCTACAAAAATAGATACACGATTGAAATAATCACGATACAGTGCTCATTTTACATGCGAATTATTAATTATTTTAAGCATGGGGATACAGTGTTCAAGAAATTGTTTAGTTAAATCTATTGAATAATATTTACAAAGAAATTTCATGCATTACATCTAGATATTGTAATTTTACGGTTGAAGAAAACTTATTACGGTCTCACAGTGCCGTTAATAAACTTATTAAATATCATTAACTTGCAATGTGACAGGGTTGAAGCAAATCCTGCATTAAAAAATAACTTCGTACACCACATTTTATGAAATTTGCCTAGCTCTTTATCTTAACTTTTTAAAATTCTTCCTCCAATTATTTATTGAAGCAGCTTCAAATTTAGTAATCCAAAAAAAAAAAGCATTTAAAAACAGAAAAGAAGGTTGTATTCTCAATTTTTTGATGTGTTTTGAGCTCTTTGAAAATTTTGATGGAAAGCTTAAGTTTCCAGAACTTTTTCAGTACTAGGCCATCAGCACGTGAAGGCATTTTCAATACTTTCAAATATAATTACACACAAATATTTTCGATTCTAAAAAATGTGACCTTAGCATAACGTGGAGGAAAAATGACCTGCAACTGATCTAGCGCAGGAGCATATTTCTGAAGAAACCCTAGTCAAATGTTATGAGACATTTCCAAATTAAAATCAAACCTTGAAAACAATATTCATATCCTTATTCATAATAAGTGATTTTTAACCTTGTCTGGGATTGGCCTGGGCCCCTTCAACTGCTTCTTTAACAACCCTTGTACAGAGAACAAATTTTTAAATTGTATTTTAGCTAAGGCATACAGCAGTTCTTTGGGCATACACACACTGGATTGTCCCGCGTAAGGCCCCTAGTCCTGCGGAGTGTACCCGATGACGTCAAAAACGAGTTTTCTACTCTCGCTGTCCTTTCGGCGGTGGAAGGGAAAGATCAAAGGATTGAGCTAGCCCTTGTAACTTTTATGGCCCTGGGATAGATCGTTATCTATGTCTGTGTGCGGTCCAACCTGCAGACCCCATCAGAGGAGCCCCGATGAGAGGTCACGGGAGGACACTGTGACCTTCCAAAAATTTCCTAATTAGGCAAATTTTGTCCGAGGATTCGGCATAATTATCATAATTCAACATAATTTGGCTTTCCATTTGCCAAAATTAACATCATTCGACGAAATTTGGAGCTCTATTCGGCATAAGTGTCATCATTCGACAAATTGAGAATTTCCGCCCTCTCAAAAATTTAATTTCTGGCAGCAACTGGGCCCCGTTTAAATTACTTTTCACCCGCCCGATTGGAGGAGGGCGGGGCTCGGTTTTTTTGCGATGAACATGCAAACTCGGAAGCATTCCCTCAGCGTTGAAGAGAATAAGGACTTAGGAGAAGCGCAGAATAAACACAATAATTCTACGGCCTAATCCTAGCCTGCTGGGTTAAAGGGAGATTCTTCGCTGACGATATTTTCTAAATCTTCCAATTCTCAACTAAATTTAATCGGAACGCAAAAAAAGTAAAAGTGAGCACCTAAGTAAAAAAGTATCAGTTAAAGTATCAGAGGTTCCAATCAGTAGTGATGGCAAATCCCCCCCCCCCCCACACACACACACACAATAAGAATCATTTCTAATTCCCCCACCCGCACTAAATTTTTCAATGGCGCACCCTGCGTTATGGATCATATATTCTCTCAAATTTTCATCAAAAATATTTTTTTAGGCAGACAGGTTGATCACGTTACCCTAAGCTTTGAATGTATTAGATTACAGCTGTAAAGTAGTTCGGGAAAACATGTGGACATGATGTGGTTTAAGGTAGAAGAGTGCTCTGAAAAAACGCTTAGCTCCTTAGAGGTGGTTGTTCTTTTAAAAATGAACAAGAATCTCGAAATAGCAATAGCTCAGTGGTCGAATTCAGTCAGTCCTTTGAGTTATGGCTAGCTGAGAAGAGATACTTGACAGAACCAAGAATATAAAAATTAACATTGATTCCATGTATTATTTTTTTGGATCTAAAAAATTGAAGTTTAATAAAAATCATAACAAAATTCATGTCACAGGGTGTCAACTGACCCTTTGATTCTAAATTTTTGGGAGGGTGGGGGGAAAATTCTCAATTTTCCGAACGAAATCCCATTTTTAGTAAATGATAACGAGCATGCACACACACATCCGCACCTCCATACCCTGAATCCGCGCTTGGGTTAAACCACGTATAGTGATAGCTACGGGATGGGGGACCATGGAGTGGTGTGTTGTGGAGTGCTGCGTAGAGTAGTTTAAAAACACATTAAGAGAGAGAGAGAGAGAAAAAAAAGAAAAAAGTTTCTCCAAGATAACGGGCCACCTCTCAATATTTTTAGACTTGTGGATTTTCTGGAAGAATTTTAGTTTCCTATTTCAACTGAAAGAGGATGCTGAACTCCCTCCCCCAAACTCCATACGAATGGGGAGGAGGTTAAAGAAATACATTGAACTGAAAAAACAATGCTACATATTATAATATACACTAGTAATTAATATGCATACACATTGCATTAAAATAATTATTTACAAAAAAAAAAAAAAAAAACAGGTGGGGAAATGAAATGTTTCTAAACTAGTGGCATTTTCTATACTATACTTAAATGAAGGAGTCATTGAGCACCCTCTTAAAATTTGAGTGAGAAGCTAAAACTTTTGCAGCATAATACTATTAGTAAGTCTAAAAAATAAAAAATAAATAAATAAACAGGGGGTGGCCTGGACTCTAGCTCAAAAAAAAAAAAATTCTTTGAACCACCCTAGTGGTACGTTAGAGTTAGTGCGCAAAAGAGAAATAAGTAATAAAAATTATTGGTAAAATCCTCGTATAAATAACAGTCAATGATCGAGTAACCCGCGTGTTTCAGCAATGAAACTCGCGCCACGACATGATAATTTGACAATATTTTTCGGTAATATTTGACATGCAGGGAAAGGCATTATTGTGACAAGGCAAAACTCGGCCCGGTCACTTTACTGTTTTACTGGTAAGACTGTGTCATTTCAGGGGAATGAGGAATCAAGAAAGTGGTTGAAAATTAAGGCTATACTGGAGTTAAGGGTTGATCCACTGAAGTTAATGTTACAATTTCAACTATCAAACTATCACCAAACAGGCAATGACTTCGTTCAAATATAGAAGCAAGTTTCACCCGTCATACCTTGACGGGCTGACTTTCTAGTAATAAAATAATGGTAAACGAATAAAATTCATCCACATCAGCTCCGAAGCTGACAAGTACGACACTACATTACTTAAAATTATCGACATCCCCCGTTTCAGAAAAAGTAAAATTCAAAACGGATGCAATGCAAAACCAAAACGACACCGCTTCCGAGAAGTATAGCAGCACGTGTTCCGCACGGGGATCCACAAACAAACAGCGGGGGCTCATCTCTCCGAAGTGTGAGGTCGCGGCGGGGACTCTGCTGCTGATGCGGCTGAAAGGTTGAAGAAAAACAACTCACCTCGGCCCAACAACAGACGTCTTGTTTGAACAGATCCAGGATCAACATCAACATCCTCCGGAATGACAAAACGCCGGCGTTCGCACTTTTGCCGGTGTGATGTTGCCAGCCCCTCGTCAAGTCCACTTTATTTGACTAATGTTGCGTCGGGGCCGAACGAAAATATGTCTTTGAGCTGTCACCGTATTGGTTATTATTAGTGGGGTAGTTTGGTATTACCAGAAAGCAGGACCGCAGTGAGCCAAGCCCTTGGCAGTTATGTCGCCGGGCCCCTCCCGCCCCTCACCCCCCAAAAAAGGAAAGAAAAAGTAAAAAAACGAAAAGGAAAGAGGGAAAAAAGAAAAAAAATTAGAAAGAAGGAAAAAAGAGGGGGGATCAAAAGTGCTTACTAGAAAACAATTAACTTTATTTTAAGTGCCACATACCAAAAGAGTAAATTTTACTTAATTTTTACGTTTTCTCTTGAAGCAGATTGAGTAGTTTCAGTGAGTACAGGGGTTAGAATTCAGAGCGATATATGGTGACATTCCAAAGAAAACTCTCCCGCTAGGATACAAAATTGTTCTTTCAACGAAAGTTCATTTTCGCCCATGTACACTGAATGCCTGATTCAAAGACGACTGATGCATAAAAAAAAGTGGGGGTCCCAGGAGATGCGGGGGGTGTGATAGCGGCGCCCCTAAAACTGACTTTGGATTTATAGCTGACAGCCTCAAAAATCGGGATGGATGGCCACAGTCGACTTCTTTCTTCCCACGCCGCACACTGCGGCGAAAACGACAATTTTTAATTTTTCCCCCTATATTCAACTAATTGAGAATTAATAAATTTGCACAGGCCTACCTCTTAGGCAATCAGAATTGGACCTTTAGAGCCTTCATCCACTACAAAGCTGAAGGGAGCCTTTAGATGGTAAAGAACCATGAGTGCGGAAATTTACAAAAAATGCTTTTAAGCAGTCTATAAATTTTTTTCTTATTAAAGGCGGGTATATTAACTTCTTTCCTGTCCAACGATAGTAATAAGACGAAAAAAATGAACAATCGAATATTCAATCCGAAAATCGGTTTTGATCAGCACCGAAAACTAGAGAGAATTCAAGATTATTTTTTTCAAAACACTCTACAAAAACGGTTACTCTTATGTATTCTTTGAAATCAATATTAGTCATCAATGGTCAGTAGAAAG
The DNA here is from genome assembly GCF_026930045.1 of Uloborus diversus. Taxonomy (NCBI): domain Eukaryota; kingdom Metazoa; phylum Arthropoda; class Arachnida; order Araneae; family Uloboridae; genus Uloborus; species Uloborus diversus. The sequence continues at coordinate 169,465,790 of NC_072735.1, read as the reverse complement.
ACCCTGAAAAGGAATTAGCTGCGTAAACCTGCGAACTTTGGACCCTGAGCCCAAACAACCACCGTCTTGGTGATACCCCGCCCCGAACTAAATCTTTGGGAGGGGGGAATTCTCCATTTGCCGAACGAAATTCCAATTTTAGTAAATGATAACAAGCATGCATACACATATCGTACATACATAACACCTAATGAAAACGAGCTGATGTGTGCATCACATGACTTCCTTTTACTCCAATTTAATGTCATTTCCCCATTACTGGCAATTTCAATGTGATTCAATGCATGGGCGGATTTATGGGGGGGGGGCAGAGGGGGGCAATGCCCCCCTAGTTTTGGGAGGACTTTATGTAGTAACAACACATCTTCCAAAAATTAAAAAAAAAATCATTTTTTTCTTTTTGAATAGTTCAGAAGAGCATGGGTGGATTATGGGGGGGGGCAAAGGGGGCAATGCTCCCCAGTTTTGGGAGGAGTTTCTATAGTAACAACCTATCTTCAAAAATCTTATAACAAAAAAAAATCATGATTTTTTCTTTTTTGAATAGTTTAATGAAAATGAAGAGAATAGCGAATGTCCTTTTCTGAAGGGAGAAAAGAAAAGGAAAAACCGAACATTAAATACAAATAGTACAGCTGTCACTGGGGTACTGAAAATTGGTCTAAATTCACTACTTTGGACTGAAAACCATTTGGGCAAGTATATGAATGAAAATATAGGCTAAACGAGCTATGCATTCAGCTGCAATAATTGACGTTTGGGACCCTCCCTCCCCCCTCCCTAATTTGCGCTAACAGAACGATCTACTCGTTACGATTTGTTTTCTCTCTTTTCAGAATATTTATTTTCAATTTGCGTGATTTCAAAAACTATATGTTTTGCGTTGTTACAGACAAAAGATTTTGAAGAACTTTCTCTATTCACACGTTCAAATGAAATTGGCTGATTTGAAATGTATGCTATTGCTATTACAAAAGAAGTACATAGCTAAAAGGTTTTTGTACAGCAAAATACTATCAAATGTAACAGTTAACACCATACTCAACCAATGTATGTATACATACATCATGTTATAACAATGAAACAAAAAACTGGAAAAATTGTCCAACCATTGAACAAACAGAAAGTAAAATCACTGTAAACAATGCGTTAATTTTTTAGGGGAAAAAAATAGGAATCTCAATCCCTAGCAGTTCAAAACTAAATTTCTGATTTTACAGAATCGTACATTGTAAGGAAAACGTCTGAGTAAAAGAAAAAGTGAGGGAGATATATTTCCAACACGAAAGTTAGGCACAATTTCTTGTAAGATCGCATTATTACCTGATGAAATGTTTTTATAACTGTGTTTGCTTTATTTTTTAAAGGAAAAAATTTGTATGTATGAAATTAATAGTTAGAATTGTACTTCATGCGCTTGGAAACTTTTCGGTTTGTCTTTTGTTTTTAGAAAGAAAAGTAAATACTATCGCAAATTGAATAAATTTCGGTTATCTGAACGTTTTGATTAATTGAATCTTTTTACTTAGAGGGAAAGTACCATTTTCCTTACTTCCTAAATGCTGTTTATAAGTTAAGGTAAGTCATAATCATCTAAGTCTAAATGAAACGGTTATTGTCATTATTGAAATCTGAGTAATTCAGTCATCAAAAATTTTTGGAAAAATTTGCTGAAATTTGATAAAAACCGATAAAAACCTTACATAGATTGGTAAAATCGTAAAAATCCTTTAACTGTTAAAAATGACGAATTTTCGTTAAAATTGGAAAAAATCAAACAAAAATCTGCAGGTAAGAGTGAACTACATGCAGGGCTGGATTTGCCTAAAAGATAAACAAGCTATAGCTTAGGGCCCCTGCTTTGAAGTGGTCCCCTAACTCCCAAAAAATTGTGATTCATTCCTTAAAAAAATGGAAAGTGCTTGAAAAACTAGTTTCATTTTCAAGTACTTGAAAACCTTGAATATTTTTTGAAACGTGTGGCTACAAACCTTAAATTTTAAAATTTCTAGCAAATTGTAGGGGGAGGAATGCCAAAATGTGTCGAATTCAGCTCCTTGCTACATCCTGCATCAAAAATGTAAAAATCATGGTTCTCGCGTTTGTAACATATTACTTGAAATAAATTTTTGTGACTCACGTGCTTCATATCTTGCTATTTATTTAATCCCGAATGCAGAAGTTTGGAAATTCTTTTGCATTGATTGCTTTTATCTTACTTTTACTGCATATGGTTAATCAGTTTAGCCCAGGAAAGAAATGATACACTACTCCTATTCCTTTTCGTTTTCTGCACTACTTATAATTAAAAAAAAGTTGTAATGAGAAATTAAAATTTATTTTTTATTTTTAACTTAAAATAGCCGTTTCTTACAAAGTTTGAACAATACTGTACAACTGTATAATCTACTACTCAATTTCAGAGACCTGAAAGTGCAAATTATGGATAGGTTCTAAAATCCCTGAAAAAATTGGCGCAGTATAGCTTACCAGGGCTCCTGAGCCAAAAACCCAATCTAACCAACCAAACCTTGAAAATAATTAGACAAGTCTTTGAAACTCCTAAGCAAAGTGTGCTTCAATTTTATTTCTTATCAAGTGTATAAATTAAGAATTGTTCAAATGGGTAGTAAGTTACTCTTTTGATACATATTCTTTAAATCTGTGCACCATTTCTTTTAAAGTATTAACTTGCATCACAAAACACTTTTAAAGCGTAAAACTTAAAAAAAAAAAAATATTTGCCTCTTATTTCCAATTAACCATTATAAGACTTCAAAATGCAGAATTTTATATCCATTTTATATAATTTCCTCCGCGGGAGTAACTCCCGGGTTCCCTAAAATTGGAGATATTCTATATCACCCTTAAAAGGGAGCCCTGCATCACTCTCTTAATACCAGCCCCCTCTCTTTTAAGGTCAATTCAAAAAGGACAGCATGATTACACACAGTAATGAAAACGACACATAAAAAAGTAAAGAATGGCCTTATGCATCGCAGAAAACAGATAAAAACATGGGTGAGGGATAATCAAAAAAGTTTCTCAAAAAAAAAAAAAAAATCCAGCCCCCCCCCCCCCCCCAGGAACTCAGTCCTAAATCCGCCTATGTTCAATAGTTTACTCTCTATATATCACCAGCAGTGGCCAAATTGAAACCAGATTTAAAAAAAAAAAACACTTCTCCCAATTAACTGTAATTTGAATTCCGAAACTTTGAATTCAAATTATGTTTTACGCAATCACAAGTTGCGACAAGACCCTACTGATTAGAGTTATTGTTTCTAGAAATGGCTCCTCCCCCCAAGCATGTCCCTCCTCCTGGGTGGTTACGTGTGTATAGTTGTGTGTGTAGGCTTACGTGTGTGCACGTAGGCGTGTGTATGTGTGTAAAGGCGTGCGCGCGTAGGCGAGTGTGTATGAGCATGCGTGTGTAGGACATGGACGCCACCGCCCAGCAAAAGTGGATTCCGGGGGACAGTGCTCAGGACCAGCCGCGCCGCCGCCGGTGGACGGTGGTGCTGCAGAGCCGCTGATCCAAGCTGCGTCAAGGACAGTCAAGTGAGAACAATAAGTAATCGTGATTGCTCAAAAAAAAAAAAAAAACGTCAAATTTGTCATCAAGTTGGCGACAAAACTTGGCGAAAAAAACACTGGCGATATATCGCCAAGTGTTCGCCTAATTATAACACCACTTGAGTTTACATCGAAATTAACAATGATTTCCCCCCAAAAAGGGGCAAAAGACCTCTTTAGAAACATCTGAATGCAACCAAAAGAGGAGGTGCAAAACTATACCCTACTAGGAGTCTACGTACCAAATTTCAACTTTCTAGGACATACCGTTCTTGAGTTATGCGACACACATACACACATACGCACATACATACGTACATGCAGACGTCACGAGAAAACTCGTTGTAATTAACTCGGGAAACGTTAAAATGGAAATTCGGGCGTCTATACGTTTTTACGTATATATGTGCGTGCGATCGGGTCGAAAAAAAAAAACTCAACATTAATTTGGGGGTGAGCAAAATGAAAATTAAGGCCGATTTTTGAGTGAAATTTTTTTTGCGAATACAAACCTGTAAAGTTGACCACCTTTGTAAGTTGACCACCTGTATAAGTTGACCGCTTTTGTCAGGAACGGGATTAGTCCTATCTTATATAATGAAGGAAAACCTCTGTAACTTGACCACCTCTCTATGTTGACCACCTGTCTATCTTGACCACTAATATACACCAGCTTTGGTTTGGAGTATTGTAAAAAACCCTTCGTAAGTTGACCACTTGGCAAAAGCATTAGATTGTACTAAAAGTTTAATCAGTTATGCATGAAATAAGCAACCAGGCATTAAAAAAAAAACAATGAATATTTATGTTTCTATCGAAAAACATTGGGCTTATGTTAAGTCCCAGAAAATGCGCCAAACTTCATTAAGGAGTTGTTTTGTTGAAAAGTAGATTACCATTGTTACCAATGTACAAGAAAAAATCAAATGAAGAATTTAAGTCACTTTTGACTTGTTATGAATTTTTAGGAATTATTAATGTCAAGTAAGTAGTTTTTCATAAGCAATGAGACATTTTTTCTTCGGTCGATTTACAGAAATTTTAAATTTATTTGATAATTTACGCGTCATTCTGGTAAATAATCTCTGAAAATATTTTAAAACAATTTTACTTTTTGTTTTAAAGTAATTTTAAACAATGAAAGTTAGTTTAAAGTATTCCAATTAGTTAAAAAAATGAATGCATAGGGCAAGAAATAACAAAAAAAAAAAAACAGTTTTCGTTACTACCCTCTATAAGTTGACCACCTGTCTAAGTTGACCACCTAAGTACTGCACCGCAAGTGGTCAACTTACACAGGTTTCACTGTACTTCCTTTTTTGTAAAAGGAAGTTAAAAACAATAGGCATCATTAAATGACAATTCAACGAGCTGATGTGCGCATCACATGACTTCCTTTTACTCCAATTTAATGCCATTTCCCCATTATTGGCAATTTTAATGTGATTCAATAGTTTACTCTCTAAATTTCAATAACAGTGGTCAAATTGAAACCAGATTTTTTAAAAAAAAATCGCCAAATTTGTCGTCAGGTTGGCGACAAAACTTGGCGACCAAAAGACTGGCGATATATCGCCAACTGTCCGCTAAATGATAACACCACTTGAGTTTACATCAAAATTAACAATGATTTTCCCCCAAAAAGGTGCAAAAGACCCCTTTAGAAACAACCGAATGCAACCAAAAGGGGAGGTGCACAACTAGATCCCACTAGGAGTCTACGTACCAAATTTCAACTTTCTAGGACATACCGTTCTTGAGTTATGCGACATACATACGCACATACACACACGTACATATACAGACGTCACGAGAAAACTCGTTGTAATTAACTCGGGAATCGTCAAAATGGATATTTCGCGTGTCTACACGTTTTTATTCACTGATCCGCGTGTGGTCGAGTCGAAAAAAAAAACTCAACATTCATTCCGGGGTGAGCAAAATGGAAATTAAGGTCGAATTTTGAGTGAAAATGTTTTCGGGAATACAGTACTTCCTTTTTTGTAAAAAGAAGTAAAAAGTAAAAGAAAAGAAAAATTAATATCTATGTTGCAATATTTTCTCCAAATTTGCCGAATCATCAGCAAAATTTGACGAATAAGGAAATTTTTTGCGAGATCGCAGTTACCTCGTGTGACCTCCCATCACGACGCAAATGGTCCCAGTACTACTTTTCTGGAGCAAAAAATTATATATACAAGGCCCAATACCAGGTTAAACCAAATCTCTCCCTACAGTAAAAAATGAGGGCTCTTCAATAATATTAACATCTTATAAATTATAACTTACAGAAATAATAAAAATCATTTAAATTGAACATGCTTTCATTTGGGGGGGGGGGGTTCGGAAATAATTACTCTGCTAACGGCAGTACAGTAGAACCTCGTTTATCGTTTATCCGAATCTCTCGTTAGTCCGGATAAAATATGTAGAGTATTAAAAAAAAAAAAACACTTAAATAACAATTTTTAATCGTGATAGCGAGAACGCGAAAAAAAAAAGTACGCCAAACATTCGCTTTTTATTTTGATTAAATGTACAGCTCTTGCACAGCTCGTAGAATAAATTAGCAAAATAATTTTTGTTACAATTTAACAACTATTATGGCGTACTTTGTAGCGTAAGTCCAACACTACTGCAGCTGAACTATAAATGATAAAGTAAAGCGATCCAATGTAATCTCTACATAGTATAAAATGAAGTGTCCAAAAAGCGTCTGTTTGTTTGAACTCGCAAAACTCGAGAACTACCCGGCCGATTTCGCTGAAATTTTCACAATTTGTTCCTTTAAGTCCTGAGAAGGTTTGCAGACCAGTTCGAAAAAAATTCGATGAATAGTTCTTTTTTTATTCCAATTTAGGCCGAATTTTCACATAAATTCCCGAATATGGGGGTTAAAAATTACTCGCAATTAGTAATATTATATATCGTTGGAAATGGAAGAATTTTCCGCGTTCTACGCAATTTCTTCCAACGCTCTTACATAATTGCGGCGGGAGTTATTTACGTTTTTAGCTCGAATTTGTTTAGGCTTAGCTGAAATTCAGGCACTACTTTCTTCATTAAATTTATCAATAAAAAGTGAATGAATTGTCCTACAGTTTTCGTTTTGACACCATTGAAAAGAGCTACCTTTTTTACTCCAGATCTAACTCGATCTACGGTCGGAAGTTTAATTCTCTATCTCCATTAGAAAAAAAGTTACAAGCGAATTAAATGAAGTTCAAAAATCTGTTCTCTATTCAAGTTTTTAACCATTTTATTTCGCGTTTCCACGGTAACTCTTTTTGAATCTATTGTTTCTATCTTTCTCATTTTCAATTCTGAAACTTATTTTATTTTGTGTTTCCATAGTTACGTTTTTTAAATCCATCTTTCTCATTTTATTTTAATTTCTTAAAAGTATTTTAATATCTGTCGTCATTGTTTGGAGTTGAAATTTAGCATGATGATTTTTTTTTTCTTTTATTTATGCCTGATTGTTGAATATACGTCACTTGACACAATTTTTGTTTTCAAAATAGACCGGGCAAAGCCGGGCAACGCAGCTAGTCCTCATATAAATAACAGCCGATGATCGTTTAACCCACGTGTTTCAACAATGAAACTCGCGCCACGGTATGATAATTTGATAATATGCTTTGTTAATGTTTAACATGCAGGGAAAGGCTTTACTGAACTGGATCCGGTAACTTAACTGTTTTACTGGTAAGACCTTCATTTTAGGAAAACGAGGAAACCAAAACAATGAACGCTATCTACTGGAGTTCAGGGTTAATCCCCAGGTGTTAGGGTTAAAATTTCAACTATCAAACTATTACCAAACAGGTAATTACTTCGTTCAAATATAGAAACAATTTTCACCCGTCATACCTACATGACGGGCGATTTTCTAGTTTTGTTATATATAAAGCATTATTATAGCTGTAATAAAAGATAAGTAGGCTTATTTTAGAATTTATTTCGCATATTACCATGATTATTCGGAATTTCGGTTATCCGGATTGCCTAGGTCCCAGTTATTCCGGATAAACGAGGTTGTAATGCACTAAGCTTGAATTCATTGACAAAAACCAGGCTCCTCTTAGAAGACGTATTTTCACGAAAACAATGAGTTCAAACAAAACAGAAAATAGTGTTACTTTTTCTCGAGAATCGCACTTATCCTTCTCTCGCACCCTTCCGTCAACAGTTTTGGTTCCTTCTTTTTTTTATTCCTCTTTGGCCTTTTTTTACGAATCGAGAACGGTATTTTCCAACCTAAGACCACCAAGGCAGTACGACCGTTTGTATATACAATTTGCATGGCCCAGCCAAAGAGGAGAAGGCCAAAGCCCATAAATCTGGGCACCAACGTCGAATTCTCCGTATTCTGAGGCTCTGGCTTCTGGGTTAGGAAGTGTCATCGCCTCGTTCGAACTTCACCTGCGTGGCTTTTTTATCAATAGAACCTCAGCTCTATATGAGCTCTCAAACGGTGTAAATACTAACGCCGTTCTTTATAAGCCGAGGGGGTGTGTAAAAATAAAATTGAGCCATTTTGGGGGTTTGTTTCTTCTAACAGAGCCGTGTCCAAGGGGAGGGTTTTAGGGGTTAAACCCCTCCCATTGAAAGAAAAAAATCAATGAATCATTAAACGATTTTCCAAAACGTATTTTAAGTTTTAATTAATTTTAGAGTTAAACTCTGATACCGTATTCACCCTCTTTAATATTTCCCCATGTTTAACAATTAGCATTTTCCTCAATTGTAGGATTCCCAAGCCCCTTCGCTTCTAAGTGCTTGAAAAAATTAACGACTGAGGAATGGCTGAAGAGTCCGGCAATGCTGTAAGCATGCAGGGGAAAATTATTTAAAAGAATATTAGACAATGACTTAGCCCCCCTCCCCCCCCCCCAAAAAAAAACTTAGGGGCACTGAAAATGGTTACTTTGCTTACTGTTAGGTTTTTTTTTATGGTACGCCTTTAGTGTTGAATGAATTAGTCTTTTCACACATTAAAAAAGTGTTTCTATGCGAAACAGCAATTTCTTTTAAATAAAATTTTTATTTTCATTAAATTCCTGTTCAATGTTATTTGATGGAAAAACAAAAGAAAAAGAGAAGAAAGAAAGAAACTAGCATTAGGTGGAATAAAAGAAATATGTGTGCTTTTACAAAATGTTCAACTGTACAAATAAGATTTCATTAAAAAAAAAAAAACACACACAGAACGTATTAAAAAAAAAAGCCTAGTTATCGAACTAAAACGAACTATTATTCAACACGCGTAGTTAGTTTTCCTTTGACAACGTAAGTTACAAAGGTAAAAAGTTTCAACCCCTCCCTTTATGAAATCCTGGACACGGGCCTGTCTTCTAAATACTGATAAGTGTAAACTGAAAGTGACTGAGAGACCTATAAAATATTTCATTTAACTAAAAAATATTTTTATGCAGAAATAACGCTACCCGCGTTTTCTTTCTTTTTTCATGAAATGTGAACGATACCGAGGCCTAATTTATCATCAGGCCCTTAGAGGCCATCAGATCCAAAGGGCCCCAAAATTTTACTGATCATTTTAAAAATTATATCAAAATGTGGCTAATTTTCTTGTAATGATGTTTAAAATGAAGAACGAAAAATAAAGCAATGTGGTTTTTAACATCAAAACAACTATTTTTCGCTATCTAGCACTTCATTTAGGTAATTTACACCTTCAGTGTACCCTAATATTAACAGATAAGGTGTGCGGTTGCACCTCTATAGCACTTTCGTCGATTTTACTGTTCAAGGGTTCCTCTGCAGACGTGTTGGGCTTACTACCCCAAAATTTTTAAATCAGGTTCTGAACGTCACTTAGGGAACTTAGTTGAGATTTGGTAAACGTTCTTTTTAAATTCAATACAAATACCATAAACGTTCACTCACATGTGAAAACAATAATTATTCAAATGGGGGGGGGGAGGGCAATCAACCCCCTGACTCCCTTAAATGCCTAGCTTTCATGAATAATTTTTTCTTAATAGGGAGGGGGGACAGAGTTTTGATACGAAACGCTCCAAATGGGGTCGTTTCCATCAGTCAAAAATACTACTTTATTCACTGAAGTTGATAGAAGGAGCAAAAGAATAACATGGAGCGAGGAAAATGATTTATTTTCAAAACGTTTAATTTTTAATTAACTTTTTAGATTGTCTGCTTTTTAAAATGGGGTGTGGTCTTTATTACGTCACAAGTGATGAACTTTGGCGCGTTAGTCCACTGGCGCGCTGAATGCTTACGTTTCCTGTCTACCACGTTTTCACGATATGATAATTAAGAAACGAATTAAATATAGCGCTCTACGCCTGCTATCAGCCATATCGTTGCCAGTACACGTGAGTAAAGAAGCGAATTAAATATTGCGCTCTGCGATAGTGGCATTAGTGGATGACATTTCATCACTTGTGATGTCATGCGCAGAAGAGGAAAAATAAAATTAAATCTGCGCACCGATTAAAATTTTTTTCAAAAATATAAAACTTTGTCGAATTATTTAAAAAATGGTAAAATCCTATGCTTTTAAGCATGCTCTTTCAGAAAAAAAAAATATTAAAATTTCGGAAACGACCCCATTACCAGATCTTCCCGCCCCACATCCTCGTTCAATATATAACCTACACAGCACCACTTTAGAAGTGCTACGAAGAGATCTAGAGTTTTGATGCACGTAGTAAGGACAATCATCACCTCTTGTGTATATGGGTGAGGAGCGAGAAAAAGAGCAGTCCACTGTCGTACGAGCAGCGCAATAAAAGATTTAAAAGCCGGTGGTGACAGCTATGGCTGTAAACAGTTTGCCTGTTTGGTGTTTTTTACAGAGTCAACTGGCGAAAAACACCAAACTTTTTTGTTTGGGCTTGTGCGGGGAGCAGTAAACACAGACTGCAAGGGGAAATAAAGAGTAAACTTCGAGTCGAAAATTTCGTCTATCAGCGGGATAATCACTGGTGAACTGCTAGAAAATGTTGTATTTATTCACTGGTTAGTAGGGACTCCACAAACTTATATGTCTGGGATAGGGTAAGTTCCCCATTTTACGAATAAAACACCGAATTTTACCGAATAATAAAATTCGAGCACACACGCATACCTACCTAATATGAAGAGACATCACGAATCATTAATATATATATATATATATATATATATATATATATATATATATATATATATATATATATATATATATACATATACATATTGCAATATTGCCATTTTGTATCCAAATTTTCCGAATCTTCAGATATAAAATTTGTTTTTGCCGAACAATGAGATTTTTTGAGAGGTCACAGAAATCTTCCGTGATTTTCCATAAGGCACGCCTCTGCTGCTTAGACATCTCCAAAAATCCTGAAGCAAAACCATAAAAGTTCTACACGTGTTTTTCTTTTCCTCTTTTTTTCCTTTTTGAATAAATACACATTTCAAATTAAAGGTTTTTAATGTCATGTTGGCGCTAAATTTGGCGATTTCTTGCCAAATTTGTCGCCAAAAATAAGTTGCCATATCTGAAGCCGGCTTGGTGATATCTCGCCAAGAAAATGCATATTAAACTTGAACCAAAGCAGGGAAAAACTACTTATAGGAAAAGCTTCAAAAGAGTAAGGTCTTTTTTACTGTGAAAATTTACGGAATAAACGCCGAACTTAAAGAGATTACAGCAAACAAATCAGCACTTGAAAACCCAAAAATAACACCTATGGGGCTGTCCACAAGTGATGTCACGCTTTGAGAGGGCGGGAAGGTGGAGGAAGGGGGTAAACACGAAGTACAACATCACATATTTTTCAAATAATAATACACTTCTTTACTAATAATAAAGCTGAAAGTCTCTCTGTCTGGATGTCTGGATCTCTGTGACGCGCATAGCGCCTAGACCGCTCGGTCAATTTTCGTGAAATTAGGCATAAAGTTAGTTTGTAGCTTGGGGGGGGGGTGCACCTCGAAGCGGTTTTTCGAAAATTCGATTTTTTTCTTTTTCTAATCCAAATTTAAGAACATTTTACCTTGCAAATTATCGTAACTTGGACGAGTAGATTACCAAATTATCATTACGTGGAATCGTAACATGGGCGAGCAAATGACCATAGCAAATTAGTGAGAGATTCATCATCCATTATTAGTAAATATACAGGCGAACCAAATGACCTTTTAATTTTCTACTACGGCCAAAACCGTGCGGCTACCGCTAGTTTATAATAAAGCGTGACATGGGACAATGGGGGGAGGGGAGTGGCGATGTCTGAAGTGTGACACTTTGTGACGGGGGGGATCAAAATAGTTAAAAATGTGTGACGTCATTTATGGACAGCCCCTATTTACAAAATTTGTAACACTACCACGAATTTCTGAAAGTGAGCTTGCGTTTTAGTGTTCATGTACTGACTAGACAACCTTATATATGTTTTTTGAAAAATTATTATTGCTTGACTATCTTTTTTTGAGGTAAGAAACTTGAGGTAAACCCATGTCATTCATAAAAACTTTATTCGAGTTTTGCTCACTGATTTTATTGGAAAAAACAAGAGAAAGGAAAAAACGGATAAAGCCCCTCATCTTGCGCGAAAAGGTAAATAAATACCGGAAACGAGGTTTAAGTTTATTGAAAGAGACAACTTTTGCGGCTAGGTTCCTTTAAAGACACCCCTTATTCAGGCGATTTTCAAAGAAGCCGCTATTTTTTATCAGCCACATGGGAAGTGATCACTAGTCGGGAAAATAAACAATTTTATTATTTCTTTTGATATTCTGTTATGGTCTTTAGAGTCACTTACGCGCATATAATAAAGAGCAGACTCCTAAAATATATAGATTCCATGAAGTCAAAGACTCGACTGACATTTTGTGAATCATATTTATGTTTAAATGAATTGACAAACAGGTACCAATAAGCTATTTTACTTATAACGAATAAATAACTTTGTGCTTGAAATGTTTGCTAACATGTGGAGCAAGCTAAAAGTCTGTGTTTATTTTTAATAATACGGCACGATAAATTTTAGGTTTACCCCCTTCCCCTGTTTTGCCAACACCAAAATTTCCTTCCCTCTCTCTCTCTCTGAGAAATTCCCCCAAACAGAGAAAATTGTTATAGGCTACTGTAACCACTTGACCGCGCTTTTTCTAATGTAAAATATCGACTTGGAAAATATTACGTAAGAATGGGATTGACACCTCTCTCCCCCCCCCCAATGAACGGGCAGTTAGAGATTTCTCCGACCCCCCACCTCCCCCTCGGGACCTTTACGTAATTAATGAATGGCCCCTAAATATCTCGAAAGGGAAAAGCAAGGGGGAAGAAACTTTCGTGTCGGCGAAAAGTAGGAGACACCAAATTTTCGGTGAAAATCAGAACCAGCTCTACTAGTTCTGCCACCTTAGGCGATATTGACAAGTTCCGCATCCTCCCCCATTGAATAATAACAATAATAATAATAATAATATATAAATAAAATGAAAACAATAGTTAAGTGCTTGAAATTCAAGAGAGTTTCTAGTTTAATTCCAAACTGGGATTTGCATATTCAAGCACTGGTACACACTCTAAATTATTCTTATTTTTTCTTTTAGCATTGAAGTAGTGAATCCTGGGGCTGAAACAGATATTTATTCTTTTTAAAAAAATTTTCAATTCCGAAATTTTTCGCCCCTAAAATCTGCCGCGCTAGGCAGCCGCCTACCCCAGGAGCCGCGCCATGTGAAAACTTCTCATACTCGTCGAACATCCACTAAAATTGGAAAAATAGAAAGTAGTAATAAATAGTAGAAATAAATTCAGTTTTGGTAATCAATTTAGGAAGGCAATTTTTCCCTTGGCACGGGAGATTTGTGACAGGTCTGCACGGACAGTATTTCATTAGCAGTAATGAAGAGCAGATCGAATGACTTCCCAGAAACGGGGGCGAGAGCAAATGGTCCTTGGCTAATGGGGTGCTGGTGCCCTCTCTTCACCCCTCTCCTCTGGGTTCCTTCCGGACCTATTGAGCTTACTGCAAGGAAGTTTCGGGAACTTGAGTGAAATTTTTTCGCCTAATGCTTTTTTGCATGGAAAATTATATTAAGGAACACAGCTTTTATTTTTGCCAGCGAGTCAAATGAATTTCTCGTATCCTGAAGTTGGCCATTAAGAGATTGAGCAACTAAAAGGGAGGAAGGAAAAACAAAATCTTTAATTGAAATATACAACAATGAATAGCGGGAAATCCAAGTGTGAATATGCATGCTCTTCAACTAGTTTTAAACAAAATTGATTTCCTAAAAAGGTGAAAGCTTTTGAACTTCATGAGGGCCGTAGTTAAAAAAAATTAATAAATAAAAAGGAAAGGATAATTCTTTTAATAAAAAAAAGCATAACTTGCAGTGGCATTTTATATTCATTAAAGGGCATAGTCCCATACCTTTTTTTCTCTCTCAAAATTCGGTAGTGTTAAGTGTATAAAAACCACTTGCAAAACTGGGACCACGCGTTTCAGTGTAAAAATTAAAATTTGCTCAGAAGAAAATATGTATATATATACGACTTTTTGTTCTTTTCTTTTCGGAAACAAGTGTGCCATTTTTCTTCTATCACGTACTTTCATATGGGACATGCATATCGTTGCCTGAAATTTTCCACAGAAGCTTATTTTGATACATTTTTACGTCCACGCAAACAGATAGTTTTTGATATACAGTCGGACCGCGATATAAGATCATCCCTCGGGACCTTATAAGCGGATTGACCCTGTAACCGATTCTTACGATAAACATGTATATAAATAGTATAATTATCTGTGAAATTTAATACGTTCCAAACTATCAGATCTTTATTATAAATTTTAATTAAGTTGAACTAATTAAAATTAATGGAATCAATAAATAAAATTGTTTTCAATTTTTAACTCGGAATAAAATTTATAGATAAATATTGCGCAAAGTACTGATGTACAACTTATGTTACTCAAAATCATCCTAAACACAAGACTGCCGCAATTTTTTAAATTTTTGTTGAATATTCTCCAATTTTTATGTTATCTGAAAAAAAAATTTCAGCCATTCTCATATGATGTAAAAAATGTCTTATGTCATTTTTGATCTGAGTGGTGTTTGTGCTTGTGTCAACACTCAACACTTCAGTATCACTGTCGTTATATCCCCCTTCTACTACATTCTCCACTCTTGATACTATTCTGGTATAAAAAAATAACTTTTCACTTGTAAAAGATCGTGCACCACGGACAGTTCCTGTATTTCAATCTGTGCGACATTGAAATCAATCACCTAAAGAATGTCAGACAAAAGTGATCTTGTAAGCGATTACAGTATTCAAGACCTGATCAATGATCCGATAATTCATAACATAGAGTTCCTATTCGAAGATTCGGGACTAAAGAAAAGGAACCTTATATGCGGGATGACTTAATATCGAGGTCTGACTGTAGATCAGCGGTTCCCAACCTTTTTATTTGTGCGGCCCCAACAGTTTTGTAGAAAACAACATTGAGGTCCACTAACTACTATATATTACCTTACTTGTACAGCCAAAATTTACTTTCTGGGGGATGGGGGCATCTGCTCATTACTGTCCTTAAGTGTGCATAATATACCCTATTAGGATTGAAAGTGTGTTAAAAACAAGAACTCTGGAGATTTTAAGTCCCTTATGCTGTACCACTGACATAGCTATACTGTACAAGAACAATTTTCAAAATATTTTTTAAAAAGAAAACAACTTGATTGCGTTCACTTAGCTCGCATAGCTGTAAGAAAACTCAAAAACAAATAATCAAAGTTAAAGCTCCATGGGATTTTTGGCACTGTTTTTCCTCTACGAGGGAGTTGGTATCTGGATTGAAACTGGATAGATTTAGTCTCAAATAATTCGCAATATTCAATGCATTCCTATGCTATTTTTTTTTTTTAACTGCAATGAAAAGTCTCATTCAAATAGGTAGGTCGTTGAAAAACCCCTCAAGTGTATCAATTCACTGGTTAGTCATGCAGTTCAACAAAGGAAGAGCATTTTTAACTTGAAGCTTGAAGCTAATACTACTAGTATAGTTTCTTTGGCAATTTTCTTTGAAAGTGTTTCTGATTCATTAGATTTCATCTTTAATTTTAGGGGAAAATTCCTAAGAAATATTAAAAAGTTTAATCCTACGATAGTAAGTAAATTTTCGCAATAAACGGAAATTAAGAGCCCAAGATTTATTTTGGTTCAAAGTCCGACTTGTGTCCAAGGCCCAGTAACACGCTGTTCGCTGCCCATGAGTTGAGAATCGCTGCTGTATATAGATCGACACATTCTGGCCCTGCTCTTTAATTATTCAATACGAAAATACGATTATGAAAAAAATTTAGTGCTGGGGAGGACCGGTAGGAATGTGACAAATGCATTTATTAGGCCGAAATAAAATGTAAAAAATCATTTGTAGCTTAGCTTGTTAGATGTAGCAGCATTAAACTCGTCGTGCTACTACATCAACTGGGCGAGATAGAACAGATTTTTCATATTTTATTGCTACCTAACACATGCAGCTGTCACATTCTTCCCGGTACTTCCAAATTGTTTTTATTTGAAAAACATATATCTCTGGAATTTTACAAATCAATATTGTTGTTAATGTTCATAAAGCTCAGGTAATTAAGAATCTGATATTGCACCACGATCAACTTTGAACATACCTTTGGATTGCTTGCCTTTCAGCTACGATTCAGCAGAAACTGAGGATAAAAAAAATCTTCGGGAATAGGTGACTTGACATACGCACGAAAATTTATTTTTTTCAAATATTTGGTTTAAATCATGGGAAGGACATGGGCGCCCATATGCAAAATTTTAATGGAAGGGGAGGGGGCTGATACATTTTCCCCATAGTTTAGCAGGATATTTTCCCCATGGAAACCGATTTCAGTGCAGATTAGAGTTATTAAAATTTGACATTTTTGATACCTTATTCATAAATGGCTGGAGAAAAAATGTTTTAACATTTTTGCAAAGAAAAAAGTACTAAAAGCAAGAAAGTTCTCATATCCAGGGAGGGGGCTTGAGCCCCCACTTGCCCCCCTATATGGGCACCCATGAGGGAGGACCTATACACGCAGTGTATACGATATTGACGTACGGTTCGGTTCTGAGGGAGTTGATCCTAATGAACTCCCCTCCCCTCTGTGAAAAAAGAACGACAAGAAAAGAAGAGGATAAGGACCTCATTACGATATATACATCGCACGAGCCACCGAATTTCAGTGAGAAGACAGGGAAAGGAAAACACAGACGGGTGACACTTCGTGACACAATGTCGTGCGCGCATGTTCATTAAAAAAAGGACCGGAAACCGGGTCGCGTGATGGATGACCGCGGGCCACGGTGCTGATGGGTTTGGGGGTGGCCCGTGGAAACCCCTCTCAGCGGGCGCTTCTGCGCAGCGGGAGGTCAATTACACTTTATCAAGAAACTAACTACTGAATGCGTGTAGAGAACACGCTAGGAAGGGGGTATACCAGTGATATGCAGGGGTTTGCAGCTGAAATTCGAAGATGTGATTTTGTTGTCAGTTTTCACAAGGAAAGTTTGAGAGAGCAATAATTCATTTTTGTAACAAAGGTATCTGTTTATTATTCTACGTACTACAAGAGCGGATCCAGAAATTTTTCGTGGGAGGAGGGATTGTTTTTATTATTACAACAGAACTTTTTACTATGTCTACTGATTTATGAATATTAATCACAAAGGTTTCGGATCAGAGATCCCAGTTTTTCCGTTTCCCCAATAAGGTTTATTTCACCCAGATGGAAATTTTGTTGTTTATGAATTTCCCACTTTTTTCGTTTTCCCTGGGAAGTAATGAAAAAATGTTCTAAAATAAGCAACATGTTTCTTTTTGTTCTTTTTTAAAGTTAATCCTCGATATTGAAAGCTTAAATGCATGAAAACAGAAATGTTACCGCTCCATACGGTTATATTAAGAATTCCACTGTTACGGACTATTTTCACCCTAAACGCCCGGTTTCGCTCGAAAAATGATCTAAAATGGCATGAACAAAAATGTTCTTTTCGTAAAATATAGATATTATACCATTTGAAATAGTCATCTTAATACCTTTAGTTTTTTAATTTTATTTTTGCTTTCTATGTATTTCCCATGTTTAACGATTTCCCGTATTTTACGTTTTTTTAAACTCAGAACCATGATAAACGTAAAATTGAGGTTTCACCGTACTTACTATTTAAAAAGGTTTTCTTTGATGTAAGAAATAATGATTTGTACATGTTGGGGACGTGACCGTTTGGTCACATCTGCAACACCCAGGAATAAAGTGCAAATGTATGCCTACCAGTGGCGCACACAGGAATTTCTCAAGGGGGGGGGGGGGTCCCGGATCGAAGGTCCACCATACTCATATCATACTCCAACACGCATCCAAACATATTCTTTTGATTTTTCGATTGTCAAGAACAAAAACATTTTTTTAAAAAGGTATTGAATAATTAATTACCATTAGTTAATAAAAATATTTTATGAATGACAAATACTTGATTAAATTACCAGAAAGTACAAGAATGGATGAATTTATTTTTCTCAGAGTTAAAAATAAAAACTGAAGCAAAAGCATCATTCTAGAACGATACAGTTCGATTTTGTAGTTGAAAAAAGAGAAATAAATTTTAATTTTTTCATTTATTAAAACTGAAATTATTGGTATTTTTGCTTGGAATTACTTGACGCACTACATGCGCAGTATTATAGTGTAAGTAGTTAAGGGTGCCTCAAAATTGACGTAATTTGAATTTGCCACTATTTTTACCGTAAATTGTTGGCAGCCATGAAAAGAGAACAATTTGACAGCTGAAAGTTTAGGGTTGGTAAAAACGGAGTATTTAGCAGTAAGTTACCGCCCCTATGACTGCCAAGTTGTCACATCCTGAGACTGCAGCTTCGTTATTGCATTTAAAAATGGAGTACATGCTATGCTATTATACAGCCAGTGAAACAATTTAATGACTGCATGAGGCATTTCCTGGTCATGTTCTCTCTCGTTTTGATGATCAGAATTGACATTCTAGATCGTGTGATTTAACATCATTAGATTTGTTCTTGCGGTTATTTGAAGTCAAAAGTCTATGTCAACAAGCCCACAAC
Organism: Uloborus diversus; assembly: GCF_026930045.1. NCBI lineage: Eukaryota > Metazoa > Arthropoda > Arachnida > Araneae > Uloboridae > Uloborus > Uloborus diversus. Next base: position 169,447,068 of record NC_072735.1, on the reverse strand, counting down.
CACCCGTGCAGTATCGTGTTGCGATATCGAGCACCAACAACAGTAACTGCTTAACCCAGCCTCCACTCTCATTATCCTCACATAAATAATAGCCAATGATCGAGTAACCCGCGAGTTTCAACAATGAAACTCGCGCCACTGCATGATAATTTGAAAAAATGTTTTGCTGATGTTTAACATGCGGGGAAAGGCTTTATCGTGACAAGGCTGAACTCGATCTGGTAGCTTAACTGTTTTAGTGGTAAGACTGTCATTTTAGGGGAATGAAGAAACGAAAAAATGGTCCACAATGAGCGCTACCTACAAGGAGTTTAGGGTTCATCCACTGGAGTTAGGGTTACAATTTGGACTATCAAAATATCTCCAAACAGGCAATGACTTAGTTCAAATGTAGGAAAGAATATTCACCCGTCATAACTTGACGGGCGACTTTCTAGTTTTTGAAATAATGGGGCTGTTTCCTTCAGTCAAAAGTAGTACTTTTTATCACTGAAATTGATAGAATAAGCAAAAAAAAAAAAAAAAAAAAACATGGGCTCAGAAAATACTTTTATTTTCCCAACAGTTATTTTTTAATTAATTTTTTATAATGTCCGATTCTTCAAACAAGGCGTGGTCTTTATGACGTCACAAATGATACACTATGGAGCATCTTTCTACCGCGGTTCCACGTTATGATAATCAAGAAGCGAATTATAATTGCGCACTGCGCTTGCTATCAACCATATCGTTGCCAATACACGTGAGTAAAGATGCAAATTAAATATTTTGGACAGCGAATGGCATTTCATCATTTGTGACGTCATGATCAGATTCTATGTTTTTAAACATGCTCATTCAGAAAAAAATACTTTTAAAATTTTGGAAACGATTCGTTGTTCAATAGTCAAAACGCGTTATTGGTGTTGTGTGTGTGTGTATTGTATCGCATAACGTTTCATTTTTAATCACCCTAAACTCTCAAATGTCAAACTGTTCTTTTTTCATGGTTGCCAACAATTTACTGCGAAAATGGCTGCAAATCCATATCTTGCGTTAATTTTGGGGCACCCTTTACAACTGAAAAGAAGTGCAGGCTCCCATGAGCTCCCAAGCAAATTAAGCCCTGTCCATTCCACCTCTCCTATTGTCACAGATGTACATTTGAAGTGTGGGAAAAGATTCTATCCCGAAGTCACATTTCTAAGTTCTTAGTATCTCTCTCTTGTGGTGAAGGGAAAAGAAGTACCTGAATAAAGGATTGGAGTGTCTCCTGCGTGCGAAGTCACCAATACGCAGACGATTTTATGGTTCCAGGCGCCCAATCCTAATGCCCCTTGAAAGTACCTGATGACTTCTGACTCGCGGCTCCTTTGTAGGAGCCCCCGCCTCCTTTCGCATTTTGATGACACTGTCCTGGGAAAAACTGAGAATGTGGTAGCGAGAGGGGAGTGTAGGGGACTTCTGAAGCCGCCGAACAGACTGTCAGACTGCATTAACCTGTTTAAAAGTAAACAAGGTGTCAAAGCGTCTATTATCGCTGATATTTTTTGCGTTGTGCTTTGTTGTTAATCTAGTGCGTTTACAATACTGAAAGATCTGTTCTGAAAGTGTTGACAAGGACTAAGAAGGTCATTTACGGATTCCTAATAAACTAATTTCTGTGTAACACACTTTACAAATTATTTTTACAATTTTAGAGGGGAAAAAAGAAAGTTTGCGAAGAATGCCTATGCCCCATCTTCGGAAAACTTTTTTTTTTATAATCTTAAAATTTCAAGAAAACACTCAGATTTTTAATTAAAATGAAGCATAAAATTATCATCAAAACAGTTTACTACTTTTTTTAGATCACTTTTCTAATGAAAAAAAAAAGTCTGCAAAATATCCGTGCCCTTTCATGGAGAAGTCAAAGAGACCAAATGAAAAAATGAATTCTTATTTCCGTAATTTTATTCCAAAAAGTTTAATAATACACAGTGAAACATGTAAGACAGTGAACATGGGGAATTAGAAAAAGCCGTAAAGTTGCTATATAAAGCTTCGTTGTGAACGGCCGCGACCTTACTAATTAATAATAATAATAATAATAATAACATAAATAATCCGCCAGATAGGAACGAATCATATACTGTGGAAAAATTTAAAGAGGTTCAAAAATTGTCATTTCTCGCTGTATACTTATGATCATGATTTTTGTGTTGGCTTCTTGCAGTGGTTCCCAACCTTTTCTCTTGTGAGTCCCTTCCAAAATCCGACAAAAAAAAAAAAAAAATGACTTCCCTCTGGAGCATTAAGTTAATTTCAGGCGAGAAAACAATAAAATTTCCAGGAACATTTTTTTTTCTTTTCTAGTTGCACAATAGTTTATTACAAGAAACTAAAACGTCTAACATATAAGTCAAAACATTCGTACGAACTAAAGTGACAACTGTAAGGAAGTGAATGAAAAATTGTTTTAACAAACTTACTAATTCTTAGTAAGTATAAGTTAGCTTTGAAACAACTCTATATTACGGAGCAATTCTATCTGCATTTAATCTGCTTCTGTGTTATTCTTTCAGGTAAATATATGCTGAAAAGTTTTTTTTTTTTTTGTAAAAGTAAACAAATGTTGTGCCGAAAGGTAATAAAAAAATCAAATGGCATTTTTTCTGGAACACAGGAAAATTAATTTAAAACATTAATACGGAACACTTAATTAAAAAAAAAAAACGGATCGTTCCTGGGAAAATAACAGCTAATGTGCCTAATTTTTGCCAGTAGTATATTTGGCAAAAAAAAAAAAAAAAGACAGAGAGAGAGAGAGAGCAGGAAAGTGTTTCCCGCTAAAAAGTCAGTAATCTGTCAGAAGTTGATCTGGAATATTTCTGAGGAATTCAGAAATCTTAAGAAGATGGCGACTTATATTGGTTGCTCATAAAATTGATCTTTCATAAAACGAGACTAGTTAGTTCTAGACAAAATATAGCAATAATAACAAAATGCTTCTAACTCCAACCACAATCAATCTATTTTATTCTCTGAAAAGATATGACTTTTGACTTTGGAAGTCAATTACAAGCACTTTGATTTTACCGACAGCCGATCCCTGCTGATTGCGGCCAAACCACCTGCAGATAAGGTAATGAGAAACACGCTTATACCTCTTCAGGGCACTTTCGAACGACATATATATTGAAGAGTTAATTTAGTGTTTCTCCTAATTAGGCCCTCCCTGATCGTTGACATTGAGGCCACTTAATAGAAACCAGACATATCACTGTCCCTCTTCTAACTCGTTTTGGTTGTGAAATATGTTTTGCATTAACTTTCTTGGTTTATTTTATTTTCTTTCATATTCGCATTGTTAAGTTTCGCTAATCCGAGCTCCGTTTAATCCGAAGTAGCTCAAGAACTACTGTTTTCCCTCTCCACAGTCAACTGGCCCGTCATTTGGAGGGGTCATGTCAGCCTAGTCGGAAACTAGGAGCCTGGGCTTTGGGAGGGAGGGGGGGGGGACCGGCAACACTATAACGCAAAATAAAAAAAGAAAGAAAAATGAGGAAGAAACTCCGAACAAGATACTCTTTTGGTATTCACTGATGTGGCACTTAAAATAGAGTTAATTGTTTTTTAGTAAGCAGTTTTGATTTTTCTCCCCCCCCCTCTTTTTTTCCTCTCCCCCCTTTTTTTCTTCTCCCCCTTTTTTCTCCTTCCCCCCTTTTCTTTTCTTTTCTTTTTTTCTTCCTTTGTTCTTTTTTTGGGGAGGGGGCGGTGACATAACTGATAAGGACCCTGGAGGTCATTCCCCCCTACCTTTAGGAAATTAATGTAGTTACGTGTAGGTTAGAGTGGATTTTGCTGTTTTGAGGTATAATTTACATTGAGTATACAACCCTTTGCCTTATCCCCCACCCCTATAAGAACTCGAAATGAAAGACCTGCTCCTTTACGGGAGAGAGAGTATGTTGGATTTTTTTCTACTGGAGACTTCTCCAGTAGAAAAAAATGTGAAAAAAGTGGAGTATCAGAGATTTACCAACCGATAATTGCCTAAAAAACGGAATAATAACGAAGCGCGAAAGTGATGATAAAAAAACCAAGGGAGGTTCTCTTTAGGGGACGTCTACAAATGATGTCACGCTTTGAGGGAGGGGGAGAGTTCATGAAAATGTGCCAGTTTGTGACATGAGGTAGGGAAAGGGTAAGAAGCGTCAAACCACTTTTTTGTCGAAAACAATATGCTCATCTAGTATTGAGTGACCAAAGGACAAGGAAATGGGAGGGGTTTTGGTGAAATGCGACACTTTGCGATAAAGGGGAGGAGTAGGGTGGTTCAAAAAAACTTTTTTTCAGCTCGAGTCCAGGACACCCACTATTTTTTTAAGACTTACTATTAGTATTATTCTGTAGAAATTTTAGCTTCTACCTCAAATTTTAAGAATGTGCTCAATGACCCCTTCATTTAACATTAGCCGTAGCATAGAAAATGCCACAAATTTAGAAACATTTAATTTCCCCAGCTGTTTTTTTGTAAATAATTATTTTATTGCAATGTATATGCATATTACTAGTGTATATTATAATATGTAGCATTGTCTTTTCAGTTCAATGTATTTTTTTAACTCACTTCCCCACACTAATGTAGTTTGGGGGAGGGGTTGAGCACCCTCTTTCAGCAGTGCCGGATTAAGCCAGCGCGGGGCCCGTAGCAAATGTTTTCAAGGGACCCTCGTTTTTACATGAGTACATATAGTAAACATGAGAACAACAATAGTGCACTTCTTCATGGAGACGGGAGGTGCACATATAACATGCATGAATACATAAATATGGATATAATTTCAAAGCTTTACGAGGGTTATGACCCTCTTATATTGCCCCTCGTTTTCCCGTTACTACACGTTTTTAACTCTGAATTCCAAAAACACAATTTTTGAACGATTTAAAGGGAGGGAGTGGGGGGAGCTATCCCCGGATAATTTTCGATATTTCAATTCTAAAAACTCATTTCTAACGACCCATTATAACATTAGGAAGAGAGAAGGTTCGGAGGCCCTTATTCGGAGATTTTTTGAAACTGAAGTCAAAAATTCCATCTTAGGTAAAATTAAAAGGAAAATTTTGGGTGCACAGCGACTCTCTCTAGACTTTTTTTTTTTTTAATTGAAGTCTTTAATAGAACTGTATTATCTTTAATGTTGTTGTGGGGAGAAAGGTGTTCAAAGAGGCCCCATTGGAAAATTTTCGAATTTATTATTTATTATTAATCTAAAACACAATTTTGAGCAGAGCATTTTCGACATTGTACTCTAAAAGGATAATTTTATACGATCTTTGGTGATTTTTGGGGTGGATGTGGGTCGAGTTCACGAAAGCCATCCCCTGGAGATTTTTCGAAATAGAAGTGTTGAAAACGTGATTGTAGGCCATCGCTAGTTACTTTTAGTATGAATTGGGGGTTCAGGTCACTCTCCAAGGTAACCTGAAAGTTTTTGAAGTTGAAGTCTTAACAGTACATTTTAGACCATCGTTAACAATTCTGGAGGAAGCGGTACACCCGTATAAATTTTTTTTGAAATTATAGTCCAAAATACGCAATTGTAGGCCACCTTTAGATGACGTTATAGGAAGGAATCGGACTTGGGATTACCTCTATGAACATTTTTTGAAACTAAAGTTCCAAAAAGTAGTTTTAGCGGGTTTTCAATTATGTTAAACAATTTTCTCCCTGAATTTTTCTGAATTTCAAGTTTGAATAAAAAAGTTTTTGGCTACCTTTGGTGATGCAAAAGAAAAAGGTTTCTGCTCATTGTTGCTTACAGTGTCGCAGGCGGCAATTTTTGAGGGTGACAAATTGACATGAAGTAATTACTTTTTCAGGACTCCAATTTCGAAAGCTTTAAGAAGAAAGCCACTTTCAAGCAATTTTCTGGATGGTAACCCTTTTCCCTTCTCCTGTCTAATATCGCCAAAGAGAGCTTTAAACTGTGCTTTTAAGATTTGTGCTTAGAGCGTTTCAGGAACCTCCTTCTTCTGATATCCCCAAAAATTGTGTAAAATAGCGTTTTTAGACCCTAAATTCCGAGGAGAGCTCTTGAACCAGCTCGATTTGAAAAAATTACACCCAACTACTTCCCCAGCTTCTCAACATTCGAGGGAAAAGCTCCGAGCCACCACTCTTTGCCTAAAGTTAGTGCTAAAGATAGCCTGCGTCTTGACGATTTCAGTTTCTAACATTTTGCGAAGCAAATCCGTATCCCCCCCCCCCCCCGAATAACGTCTCCAGTGATAATCTAAAATCGCAATTTGAAACTTCAAGTCAGAATTTTTTCTGGGGGAGTTCAGCCCCTCATCCCCCCCTCATCAACTCCCCACATTGCTCGAAATTTTGTTTTCAGATAGACTTTAGATCGATGTCTTAAACCCTTTCTTCCCAAAGATAGCCTCAAATATTCTACAGTTTTGAACACAATTTCAGGAAAGAACCCCATCTTCTTTCCTCTATTGTTATCAAACAACATAAATTTGCTTTTTCTTAGGCTTGAATAGCTGAATGTTTTAGGGATCCCTAACTCCCTTAAATTTTCTAACTTAATTGACTAAAATTGTAGTCTTTAGGTCAGCTTTGAAAATCTTCCGACCCAACTGAGCTTTTTCTCCTAACATTAAGAAAGATTAATTAAAATTGCGGTTTTAAGACTTCAACCAAGAGAAATTTCCGGAAATCATCCAGCGATCCCCTCTCCTCCCCTGTGTGCTTCCCCTGAAGTGACTAAAGATATTGCTACTTCAAAGCCTCTGATGCCTTGATGGGCTAACGGGCACACATGTGACAAGTGGAGTTATAAGGTAGTGAGGGTTCTCAATCTTTGTTAGTTTGAAGGCTCCAACCGTCTCTAAATGATGCAAGAAGCCACCCCCCCTCCCCCGTTCCTCCCTGCACCTATGATAAAATTTTTGAAGTGAAAACTTCTTTAGGCGCGTTCAGCATTCTTAATGTACCTGAACATTTAAAAAAGCTAGATCTAAACAGAAAAATTTAAACGGGTAAAAGTATGGGAAAATAGTTTTTTTTTCTGGAATTTCTTTCTCATCGCGCGGGGCCCGTAGCATTTGCTACTTCTGCTCTATGGCTAATCCGGCCCTGTCTTTCAGTTGAAATAGGAAGCAAAAATTCTTCCAGCATATTACTATCCACAAATCTAAAAATATTGAGGGCTGTCCTGTTATCTAGGAGGAACTTTTTTTTACATGTATTTTTGAACCACCCTAGGGAGGAGTTTTCAAATATGTTGAAGAAAAGTGTAACATCATGCATGGACAACCCCTTATGTGGTTTTCTGAAATTTTAAAATACTTTTTCATTTTTGCTCCTCCGCTTTTCTGTCTCGAACTTTTAGTTGAATATAAAAATTAGTGTTTCTCTTTTTTTTAATATGTAGTCCGACTGATCCGAGTTTTCTGTAATTTGGGTTGGTGTCGGTTCCGAGATTATCCGGACCCCACTGTATTAAACAAGGATGGTGAATAACATTCAAAAAAAATTTTATAAGAATCATCAAAAATTTTCTTAAAATGTAAATTTTTTGAAAAAAAAAATTCAATTTTAACGGATTTGTTTTTAAATTTCGAACCGTAATTAGTATTCCAACATTTAATTAAAAACTGCGCTCCTGCATCACATAATGGGTTGTTTCCTTCAGTCAAAAGTAGTACTTTTTGTCACTGAAATTGATAGAATAAGCAAAAAAAAAATAAATAAATAAATAAAATAATAATAATAATAACATGGACTCAGAAAATACTTTCATTTTCCCAACAGTTATTTTTTAATTAATTTTTTAAAATGTCAGATTCTTCAAACAAGATTTTGAAAATACAGAATACTGGTACTGCACATTTGGTCCGATATTGCAATCCCTACTCCTACTTTTAAAAAAAAGAAAGAAAGAAATAGTACTACGCATAATGTAATTAATATTCTAAAAAAGGAATGATATTATCTTTTTTAATTCTATATATTTCATTTTAACGATTATCGATTTATAACGAGCATTTACTTATTGTTTATAAATTTATTCAGCAAGTTCTGTAATTTTTAATTTAAAAAAAAATCAGTCGATTTATCCCTGAAAACTAGCGCATTATATGTACATATAGGCCAGGGTTTCCGCTACGGTCGCATTTTTCGCATAATGCGAAAACACTATCTGAATTGCGAAAATAAAGCAATGCATTTTCGCTTTTTTGCTCAAATAAAAAATAAATTAGTTTTTTAAATAAAGAAGAAATGTATGATCCTAGAGAGGAAGCGTGCATGGCGATAATCAACTTAATCTTTTTAAAATCTTAGCTGAGATGTTTAAACTACAATTAAGTTCAATAACTATTAGTCTTATCCAGCATTATGTCCCCCCCCCCCCAAAAAAAACTGCTTTATTAGGAGGAGGGAACTGCAACGTTCTAAACACCAATCATGTTTTCTTTTTTTATTTTATGTTTTAAAAGAACTGCTGTTGTACTTATTTCTTCAAGAATGTCACAAATGAAATATGAATTTTATTTTCAACTGGAGATGAAACACACTGAGGCATATATAAATATATAAGAATGTGTAACATTTTAGCATTTTGCTAACATTTTTCCATCAATTTTAGCTTTTATGCTAAAGAACTTTTGAACCCAGCTTAAACCCTGATATAGGCAAAGTGGGTAGCAAAGGCATACAGGCAAAGTGGCATTAATCGGCAAAGTGACTGATTCCCGATTAATCGGCGTATCCCTAGTTCAGATTTCAATAACTTCTAAAACTTTAAGTTTATTAATTTTATCGGGAAAATATAAAGAGACCGCATCAATATCGTAGACAGGAAAAAATCTTGGGCAGGTGTGGGATATGGTTAGTTCAAGGCGCTTTCTATGATCAAAAAATTGTAATTTCTGCGTTTCAGATGATGCGTCTCTAAACAACTCCCTTCATCATATTATCCTTTTCCTTTGCATCATCTCCTTTGTTATGAGTGTTGCAATGAACTGAGTTCCCCCATTCCCCTGGCCCTCCCCCATTACCAGTGCTGAATTTGACCCCCTTATCACTTGATGGGTGGACAGTGACATCTATTTAGGGGGTTGAAAAGTGGGCGGATTCTTCTTCCTGCGACACCTTCCACTGGCCAGAAAAGGCGATACATTCGGGCTTAGGTAGATGAAACCACTCCTGCGAGCGTTGGAGAAATCTTGGCAACCCTTCTCTCTCTCCCCTCATGGCGGGAAAAGACTGCGGACAGTAGCTATTTCGGAATTATTCATGGATTGCGGAGAGGAGGAATTGTTGCTACCTCGAGATCTGTCGCATCCCGGGGAGAGGTTCTTTCCGATGGGGGTACCCCAGGACGTTCTATTCGGCCACGTGTACGCCGACAACCCCTTCTGTCACTTCCCTGGAGTGGTCAATCTCAGCACCAGGACGCGAGCCAGGCCGCAGAAACGCAGGAGAAAAGCCCAGGAAGCCAGGAGTAGCTCTTGCAGCTCCAGTGATCAAGGGTAAGTGGTTTCCTGTATTTTTGCTTTTGTGCTCATTAAAGTTCTTTAAATTCATTACTGTGGATGACAAGGGCGCATTTAAGGGGGGTGCCGAAGAGGCCCTGATCCTTCCCAAAAAAAATTTAAAACCACAATTTTTGAATAAAGATTTTAATACTGTCAAACTTAAAAAAAGAAGTTCTCATAATATCACGCTTTGGTACTTCCCAAAATCGCTCCTGATGAATGATATAACCCCTACCCATCCTACAGACGCGAATGCAGACTACCATTTTAGGGGGAAGGGGGTCACACTGAAGAATATAGGGTTTGGGTACGAAAAATTTGAAATTACTTGGATGTCAGTAAATAGCATCCAGTTGGAAAGGAAAGAGGCACTTAGTAATGAATAAACGTTTCAATTTAACTTCCTAAGCAATGAAAGGAAGTAGTATTCTAAATATTTACTTTAGAAAATAGCTAATGAATTTTAAATACTTGCAAATTTAACACAAAATGTTTTCAAAGAACCTTTTTTTCACCAGAAATTCATGTTTTAAAATTAAAACTCTTAAAGTTACTCTGGACTGATCTCTCTCTCTCTCTCTCTTTTTTTTCCTGGCCCACCAACAAAAAAATCCGCCTTATATTAGTTGCCTCTCTTGAAAATCAATGAGCGTTGAATAGCGCAACGCTTTCTAAATCTTCCCAATTTCTAAAAATACCAGAATTTCAATTTGTTCAATTTTCATCAATTTTTTCTCAAACCTCATATTTGACCCATTAGTAGCCACTCCAAAATCTGAAAAATTCAGTAGTTTCCATCTGTCATTCTCCTATCCAAAGTATTTACATGACTTACTTTAAATTCAAATAACTGATGAATAAAATTGATGCAATATGATAGTTACATTAAGCACCTGTAAAAATTCACAATATTATTGTTCATTTCTTTCTTCCAACTACAAAAGTAAACTTGAAGTGACCACTACTGAAGCATTGGCCACTATTGGTGTTTTACCTTACAAAATACTTTTGTCCAACTGCAGCACTGCCCACAGGTTTTCCATGCATCCTTCACTGCTTCATTTGAGACTTATTATAAAGGGATCTTTAAAGTTTAATTTTGAATTAATATTTTTAATTATTTTGACAGGATGTTGTACTTATTTATTTATTTTTCTACAAGTCCTTATAAAAGAAAAAAAAAAAATATTTTCTCTCGTTCTTTTCTCATCCATCTGTTTTTCAATGTTCATTGTTTATTTCTTTACTGAAATTTGAAATTTTTATGGAATAATAATTGAAATGGCATATATTTTTAGCGTTTTGAATTGATTTTTCCCCTTCGAAATTTATATTCATTAACTATTTATTAAATGTGTTATCTCCTGTTTTTCTATTTCATTTTCAAACTGAATACATATTTTTAAGTGCTAAGGAAAATTAATTGTTTTTGATCATGTTTGGTTTGACCAGTTATTTTGATAATTGCACGCATACCAGTTTTTATACATTGAGCTTAAATTTTACATTTTGAATCTTAATACCTGTATCAGTTCAAGGCCTGATTACCGCACAGTCTTACTAGGCCTGGGACCCCCTTTTCCTAAGGGGCCCCAAATTACCTAAGCAATTATGCATAGCATTACAATTATACGAAAAACACACACATTTTTAAAATAATAAATAACAATTTTTTTTTCATTTTATTTTATTAAAATGGATAATTTTACGTATTTTCCTATTTGTTACTGAGATCTTCATCAGAAACCATGCATAAATACTGTGAATAATTGGAGTGAGAAAATTTTTACGATTTGTCAGGAACCTGGGGAAAACACCAGCGTTATACTGTAGGAGTAGGAAAAAAAAATTGGGTGCTTTATTTGTATTTTGGTCCCATGCTCTCGAACAACGCACAAACACACATATATTATAATATAGTGCTGACCAAATTAATACATTCATTGCACAAAACAAAATATCTTTAAAAAAAAAGACTATCTTTTGTGTAACATTTTGATTCAACTTTTTTTTTCTTCAGAAACTTGAATCAGTTCTTTGTTACACAGCAGGTATCTTATTGGATCCATATTAGGTTATTTTCCTTTTTCATTTAAAAACTTTTAAACAGTGATTATTTTTCAAATTAAAATAAGGTAGGCAAGCCAATGGTGGCCATAGTATTCTGTACCTCAGAGCCAGACTAACTTAAGTCCAAAAATGGCGATTGTCATGTTATTACTGCATTACACGTAACACAGTAAAACATCGTTTGTACGTCCTTCTCGCTTTGCATCACTTGCATGAATACGTAGTTTTCATAAAATCCCTCATCTCATAATCCCTCACCTAAAAACGACTCATCTCATCGATACCCAGTGGCGTCGCTAACGGGGGGGGGGGGGGGGTCCACTTTGGGTGTCACCCGTCTGGGGGGAGGGGGTGACACCCAAAGTGGAATTGCAAGTTTGTGGAAAATATGAAGATAAAATGCATTTTTTAAGACTACAAATTCAAAAAATTTCCGGAGGATATACCCCAGGTCCCCCCATTGTTATTTGCTTTTTGTATATTAGCCCATTTAAAATTTCGTTATAACACAAATTTAGTCGTTTCTGAAAATTGCACGAATTTCATGTATTCATGTTCATATAATTTTTTCTTCCTTTTGCGTTTGTAGGGGGGGGTGACACTTCAAATTACCGCCGCGGGTGTCATCCTTGCTAGGTACGGCACTGTCATACCCATCCATTTCATTTCAAAAATGCATCTATCGTACGTCGCGAGACCTCGGTTATACGTCGTTTTCTCCAACCTGAAATTGCTTGTCTACCTCTTATAGCTGCTTGCCTATCTTTGTTTTTCTTGAGGAAGGAATTATCAAATAAAGGGGGGGGGGGGGAGCTTATTTTGCTGGTCAAAGCTCTAGTAGAAAACAGTCTTATGTACTTAATTCAATTCATAATTCTATAATCAGGGCCAAATTTTAAGGCGTAGGTGTTTTAAGGTTCAAACCCTCTCCGAAAATTTGCAAAACCATTCCAAAAATTGCTTTTTATTGTACCTTTTTTCACAGAAAAAAATAATCATTATTACCAACTTATATTTTTTCAATTTGTTTATTTTTAATCTCACTTAAAAAATGAAATTATTATGATTGGAGAACTGCACAAACTCATTGCTTTATTTGCAGTATTTGCTTTTATTGTATTGTACTTATAACGGACACCCTTTCAAACAAAACAATAGAGCGTTTCCCTTCAACTTTTGAATACCTGACGCTAACACAACTATCAAAATTTCTTTAAACTTAAAACTACTAAACTCTATATGTAACATTTCTCATAACTCAAAAAATTAGAATTTTAAAAGTATTACTTCGAGCGTATATGAACACACGTATCCTTTTTTTTTTTTTTTGAGATTGAATATTTAACAGGGATGAAGTCATGTAGTGTACACACATCAAATTTACTTCCTTCATTTAATAGGTACGTCGCTTTTTACATTTGCTCAATGTTAATACTTTTAAAGCAGCAACATCTCATTTAAATAAGCTACTAAAACAAAAATCGATAGAATATGTACAATGAAATCAAATTTTATTGATCATATAGATTTCACGAGAAATGTGTTTGGTAAAACCTTCCCCGAAACTAATGTCTAGTTATGGTCCACTGAGAAAAGGCAATTAGCATGTCAGACGAACGTAAATATTTTTTTTATCAAACGCCTGCATGTACATTTATGCATATTAGGGATATAAAAATTTCAATCAGATTGGGACTCAATTGACGAAATTATTTTTAAAACGTGTGCGAGGTAGTATTTTCAAGCGACGACACAGGCACATCGATGGGAAGTGACGGTGACCTCCCAAAAAATTCCTTATTCAGGAAATTTTATTCGACTACTCGGCAAAATTATTATCACTTGATTCACTTTGATTTGTTTTAAAGATAAGCAATTACTAGTTATATTTGTAAGTTTTTTAGTTTCCTACATGAGACTTTTTTTTTATGCGGTCCCTATCCAGCACCGCATTAAAAAAAAAAACTGTGTAGCTAAAATGACTTTTCATAGCTACTCGCGAAGTTTCGAACAATTTTTTTTTAATGCAGACCCTATCCCCCGCATAAAAACAGGTTTAGGTTTATCTGCATAAATTTTCCTTGATAGGGTTTAATAAAAACCAAAGTGATTTTTCAATGTTTTAGTCATGCGTCGTTGCACATCAGCCGTTGAAAAAATAAAACCGTACAAACGATGCTTTACTGTACCTTATTCCTCATTGAACCGTAACAACGTGTAATTCAGTAAACACACACGCACACACATATTTTATTATGGAGTTATTTCCTTCAGTCCAAAGTATCTTTTAGTTACTAAATCGATAGAATAAGAAAAAAATAAATAAACAAATAACATGGAGTGAGAAAAAACTTTCATTTTCCCAAGGCTTAGTTTTCAATTATTTTTTTTAAATGCCAGATTTTGGAAATAAGGTGTGGGCTATATGACTTCATAAATGATGTACAGTCGTCCCTCGCTGCTTCGCGCTTCGACTTTCGCGGCTTCACTACATCGCGGTTTTTTCAAGGATTTTTTTTTTTTCAAATATAGTAATTAGCCTTTTTTTTATGCGCTTTAACTTTTTTCTACAAAAGAATAACAAAGTTTATGTCTTTTAAGTAAGGTAAGCTTTTAAGTATAAGGTCTGAGAGGTTAGTTGTACGTGGAGGTGTAAAATCGCCGAAGAAAGTGTAGGGGATCGCTATCTTATTTTAACCGTTAAGCACTAACTGGAAAGTATAAATCACTGTATTCTAGGGGATAAATACATCTGTAAATAGTGTTCAACAATGTACTCAGCTTTTTAAGTTGTAAACGTAAATGTAGAGGAAGAACGGGGGCTCCTACGGTCACTAACCGGGCAATTGATTCATCATCGAACAAGTTGAGGTTTTTTCATAGACTAGTAGTAATGTGTAAGAACTGCGTGTGTGTGTATAGTTTATTTCCCAATAATTAACAATGTGTTACCTATTACGTCTAACATATCTAATTTTCTCATATTTTGTGCAATATATTAAGTAATACAAATATAATGGTGGCTAAGGGTACTGTTTTATGTCTAGGGGGCTCTAACTATGATAAAAACCTATTTAAATTGCCGTAATTTTTATGTGCTCTAATTAGAAAAATTATACAGAATCCTACTTCGCGGAAATTCAGTTATCGCGGTAAAGTCTAGAACGAGGGCTGACTGTACTTTGGCGCATCTGTCTACCGCGTTTCTACGTTATGATAATCAAGAAGCGAGTTAAAAATTGCTCTCTACGCTTCCTATCAACCATATCGTTGCCAGTACACGTGAGTAAAGATGCGAATTAAATATTGCGCTCTGCAAAGGCATCAGTGAATGGCATTTCATCATTTGTATGCAGCAGCGTAAACGATGAAATTGCACCGATTAAAATAACTCTTATAAAAATATTAAACTTTATGTCAAATTATTTAAAAAATGGTTTAATCCTGTGTTTTGAAGCAGGCTCTTCAGAAAAGAAAGAGTACTTTTAAAATTTGGGAAACGACCCCATTATTCGCTGTTGCTTAGTATTATAAGAGCGCGAGTTTGAAACATCGTGATGCTCCAGACAAAGGTTTTTACTCTCTCCTTCAAAGTACAGTGTGACCTCGTTTATCCCGGACAAACTGGTATTAAGAGCAATCCGGATAAACGAAAATCCAAGTAATACGCAAATTCCTAGACAAGCATACCTTTTTTATTACAGCAAAAAACTATTGATTTGTAACAAAACTAAGTAGCACCATTTTCCGCAAATACTTTTAACCATTAATCTCAGCTGCAGTGGTGCCGGACAGACGCTCCTTGTTAAATTAGTACAATACTTTGTTGTACGTTCTATGCAGGAGTTGTACGTTTAATCAAAACAAAAACCCGAATATTTCGCTTAATTTTAATTCTGTGTACTTGAACTCATAATTTAAAATAATTATTTAAGTAAATACCATTTTATAAATATGATTTCAAAATTTTAGTCGGTCTCCTATGGAACATAGTATTACAAAGATGACCCATGTGTTGAAATTACTTTTAAACGTGTGCCCTTATTGAAGAGTAATTTAATGTTCGATTTAAAGAGGGAAAAAAAATGAGTACAAGGAACTGCATGGGAATATATACGATTAATATTCCTTCGATCCTGCGCTGTCATGGCTTCACATGATCTTGATTTAAAAAGAGGGAAAAAATGATAGCAGGACAATGAGTAATGTGAAAAAATAATATAATATAGTGGAGCACCAAAAATTACCTTACGAGATCCGTGGATTTTACGTATTCCGTCGGACTAGAGAAAAAAAGCGTACCATAAGTTGTTTTAATAGTTTTGTTGTATTCATGGCCGCATTAAGGCATGGGTACAGGCCCAGGCCACCAAATATGTAGCTTAAGCTGGAGTAATGAAGTAGTTTTTCATATTGCCCTAAAGCAAGGCGTGAATATTATTTATTTATGTATAAAAAAAGGGCCTCCTTAAAGTTTAAGTGATTAGGTGGCCCCACAACATTTTGTGTCCTGTGTTCTCAAAAATCATAGTCGGGAACTGATTGTATTGTCGGTATAAAACTGAAGAAACGTTACTTATCCAAAAATAAGAGTTATCTGTATTAAGTCTAAATCCATTTAAAAGGATTTTTTTTTTAGCTTGGTTCAAAGCTAGCTACCATTTAGGATAGCCTTCAACTTTTTCAGAAATGGGATGCAAAATAGATATCTTTACCAATAATAAAGCTGAAAGTCTCTCTGTCAGGATGTCTGGATCTCTGTGACGCGCATAGCGCCTAGACCGTTCGGCCGATTTTCATGAAATTTGGCACAAAGTTAGTTTGTAGCATGGAGTGTGCACCTCGAAGCAATTTTTCGAAAATTCGATTTTGCTCTTTTTCTATTTCAATTTTAAGAACATTTTCCGGAGCAAAATTATCATAAGATGGACGAGTAAATTACGAAATTATCATGACGTGGAATGGGAGAGCGAATGAACATAGCCAATTGGCGAGAAATTCGTCATCCATTATTTGTAAATATACAGGCGAACCAAATGACCTTTTAATTTTCAACTACGGGCAAAGCCGTGCGGTTACCACTAGTATTTAATAAACGTAGTGCAACTACAACGCAACAAAATAAAATTTACGAACATTAAAAAATTATCCCTTTGTATTATTTCACCTGCTCCCGATTTTCGATTTTTTTTGCAAGATGTTATTTCACAATTTCCTCTTCTCCCTCCCCTCTCCAGCTCCTCCGAGGACATCGTGTCGCAGCGCAGCCTGGCCAATGTGCGCGAGCGCCAGCGCACCCAGAGCCTGAACGAGGCGTTCGCTTCGCTGCGCCGCATCATCCCCACGCTGCCCTCCGACAAACTCAGCAAGATCCAGACACTGCGCCTCGCCGCCAGATACATAGACTTCTTGTACCGCGTGCTCGACACTGGAGAGGAGACCGCAGGCCGCGGCTGGCCCGCGGGGACCTACGTCACGCACGAGAGGCTCAGCAGGGAGTTCTCCATGTGGAGGATGGAGGGAGCCTGGGCAGCTGAACAGCACTGCGCACCCGCGGTAAGTTCCGGAGCTCAGTTTATGTCATATTTCTTCTTTTAATTGTAATATCTCAAGTTATTTGTGAATGTTAATTTATTTTTGAAGCTTTGACCATAGATGTAGTATGTAGTATAACTAGATACACAACTGCGTTGCGGAAAGCAGGTCCGACGAGAGGCCATGTCAACCTAATCGGAAACTAGGGGCCCGGGCCTTGGGGGGCTCGGCGACACTGAAGCAAAAAAAAAAAAAATAATTTGAATTTTGACATCTTGAATTCAAATTATGTTTTTCGCAATCACGAGTGTGTTTGTGTGTGGGGGGTATGTGTTTGTTTGTGCAGGCATGTGTGTTTGTGTCTGTGTGCTGGCATAAGTGTGTGTGTGTGTGTGTGTGTGTGTGTGTGTGCGTGCGTGCGTGGTTGTGTATGTATGCGCGTGTGTGTAGGACATGGATGCAACCTGGAGACAGCTTTTGCTATAGGAGCAGCATCGTGAGGACCTGGTCGACGGTGATGGTGCGGAGGGTGGCGGTGGGAAAATAAAATGATAGGACATCAAAACAGTCAAGTGAGAACAATAAGCAATCGTGATTGCTCAAAAAAAAGATATAGAAAGGAGGAAAGAAAGAAAAAGGGGGGGGGGGTGGACTCCGATTAAGAGAAAACGGTAAGATTAAGTAAAATTTATGGCACTTAAAATAGTTAATTGTTTTCTAGTAAGCAGTTTTGATTTTTTTCTCCCCCCCCTTTCTTCTTTTCCCCCTTTTATCTCCCCTTTTTTACTTATTTTCTTCTTCTTTTAAGGGGCGGGAGGGGCTCGGTGACATAACTGACAAGAGGCTCGCCTTGGCTCTCTGCAACCCTGGCGGAAAGCATTAGCCGCAATTGAAAGCGCGAATCTTAAATTAAAGGTGCAAAAGCATAGCCTACTTACTAGGAAGCAACGCTGTTTGCAACCCATTGGCTAACGGCAAAAGTTGTTTGCGCGCATGCGCTTTTTGGGCTTTTGCCCGTTTAATAGTTCTTTTCGGTTGCCCATGGAACCGGTTTCTAGTTGTGTATCTAGCTAACATTACATCTATGGTTTTGACTCCATAAATATTTGCTTGTTGAAATAACTAACAGAGAACAAAATCAAAAAGTATATATGAACGAGCTGATGTGTGCATCACATGACTTCCTTTTACACCAATTTAATGTTACTTCCCCATTATTGGAAAATTTAATGTATTTCAATAAATACCCTGTATTGCTCCACATTTATTGTAGGGAGCAGTTGTCAGATCGTGCTACGAGACCCTCCCATTGATTATTTTATATTGCATAGAATATTGCGATATAGAGCGAGAAGTTTCAATTTCAAAAAAGAAAATAATAATAAAAAATTAAAAATTTATTTGAATTTTGACATCTGAAATTCAAATTATGTTTTTCGCAATCACGAGTGTGTGTGTGTGTGTGTGTATGTAGGCGTGTGTGTTTGTGGCTGTGTGCAGGTATGAGTGTGTGGGCAGTTGTGTGTATGAGTGTTTGTGGTGGTGGGGGGGGGGGGGGGGAATGTGTATGTGTGTGTAGGCATGAGTGTGTGGATAGTTGTGTGTAGGTGTGTGTGTATGTGTAGGTGTCTGTATGTATGCGTGTGTGTGTATGTGTCTGTATGTATGTGTGTATGTGTTTGTGTATGTGTGTGTATGTTTGTGTATGTGTGTAGGTGTATGTATGTGTTTATGTATGTGTGTAGGTGCATGTATGCGTTTGTGTATGTGTGTAGGTGTATGTATGCGTGTGTATGTTTGCACGTGCGTGTATGTATGCGTGTAAGTGTAGGATATTGACGCAACCTGGAGACGACTTTTGCTATAGGAGCAGCATCCTGAGGCGGCCGGTCCACGGTGATGGTGCGGAGGGTGGCGGTGGGAAAATAAAATGATAGGACACCAAAACAGTCAAATGAAAGCAGTAAGCAATCGTGATTGCTCAATAATAATTTTGCTTTGAGATAATTGTTCTAACTGCTGACTTACTGAAAACGTGTCTTTGCAATAATTTGGAGCCGGAGCCTATTACAAATGAGAGAAATATATGTAATCAATTCTACGCAATCTATGTTAGAATAAACAGTGCGGTAGTTGGAAAAAATATGTTTGAAGGGGGGGGGGGAGGCTCAGCTTGGGGTTGGGGGAGACTTTCCAAAAGAA
This sequence comes from Uloborus diversus, assembly GCF_026930045.1. NCBI lineage: Eukaryota > Metazoa > Arthropoda > Arachnida > Araneae > Uloboridae > Uloborus > Uloborus diversus. Next base: position 169,427,748 of record NC_072735.1, on the reverse strand, counting down.
AAGATTTAAAATCAATTTACATTACTGTTTGTTTTATTTCTACAATAATAACCAAATTTTTCGCCCCTCTTGAATACATACAGCTCAAGACATACGGGAGAGTAAAATTTTCGTTATTTCAATTTGCTCTCTAAAGGAAGTTAAAATCATCCCATTTCTCATCTCTCCGTTGCCGACAGAGACATCGACTCCGATAGCCCCTATGCTGTGAATTCGGGATCAGATTCTCATTTGTCTTTTCTTTGACGTATGATGCCACTGTCAAGGTCATGACACACCCCCACGAAGTCAACTCATCTCCCAGGGAGAATGATGACGTCTGAAGGAGGTCCGCACTCACTCTCCTCGGCTATCAGAATGCGTAACTGTTCGTTGCATCGGTTGCATCCAAGTGGTCGGAAGTCTTCTTGTTTATTCGCCCCCAAGTTTTATTAATGCCACTTGAATAAGTACGATCGCGGAAAAGACTTAATCATATCCGTCCGAAGAGATAATGAAACGCTATGAGTAAGGAGGACAATGTTTCAATGAAAAAAAAAAACTTCTATCAGAAACATTTTCCTTTACCATTGAATCAGGTGTGTCCCCTCCCCCTTCAATGTCACGCCTCCTCAAATCGTACGAAAGCTTCAGAATAGCAGGCGTTCCCCGCCCCCCCTCCAGAAAAAAAGTAAAAGCACCCTTTAAAACACCCCCTAAAACTTTCCCCAACGGGTAGTGTCCCCCCCCCCCTCCACCACCATGTGAACACCCCTGATTTGATGTGAAAATTGAGGAACATTCGAAACTAATTCGCTTACATTTGTTGCTCCTCTTTTTTCTGCATTCGAAATTAGAAAGTTTTCCAAGTAAAATAAAGAGAAAACAATAAGTTTTTTCTTATACATATATTTTACGAATATATTTTACAAGCAGCACAGGTTGTATAACTTTAACTCATTTGGATCGATGTTTACTATTAACTAATACAACGTTTGATATCACTGGGCCCAGTTGTTTTTCTATAATTGGCAATTTTATTTTCATTGCTCTTTATTATGTTCGTGAAAATATTGTCATTTAATGGACTGTGTACTGAGCCCTTGAATAAAAAACAACCAACAAATCAGTCCACTCAACCCCCTCCCTCTCCAAACAAAAGAAAGTTTATATTAGCGATGGGCATAATCGAGTTCTTTTAATCGAATTACTCGATTATTCAAGATCACACGAGAACTCGATTATCACTAGTTCTCGATTATCACATCTCGAGTTTTTGATTGACATAGCTCGAGTTGTCGATTAATCGCAACTCGAGTTCTCGATCTTCACAGCTCGAGTTCTCGATTTCAAAAGACCTCGATAATCAATCGCTCGAGTTCTCGATTCCAAAAGACCTCGATTATCAATCGCCTGAGTTTTCGATTTTTGGAAAGACCTCGATTATGCATTACTCGATTATCAGAAGTGCTCGATTTCCGAGATCTCGATTATCAAAAGTTCCCGATTATGCCCATCACTAGTTTATATTTTAAAAAAGTTAATATAAATATTAAGTGCGAGGACACTGCTTTCATGAACGCCAGGGGTAATCAACCTTTTACAGCTAGGGGAACCTTTTGAGCTTACCGTTTTCTAAAAGGATTTTTTTTTTTTATAACGAAACTATGACTATCTTTACACCTTGCAAAATATTTTTACACCTTGTATAATTTTAATTTTACTCATAAATATTAACATATATTTATTTTAGAAGCATCCGCCTTTAAAATTTAATCTTTAACATACATTAAATTTTAACAAACTGTAGGTGCTTCGATTAGAAAAATAGTGATTATTTGTGGAACCAATGTCAAAGCATCGTGAAACTCTATAAGGCTTCACGGAACCCAGGTTTAAGACCTGTGATGTACACGATGTTTCAAAAACAAGCAGTTTTCCAAATTTCTCGAAAAATACGAGTCGTTGTGCAATTTATGTCATATAAAGGGCACGCTTCAACACCCACTTTTCAGTAAAAATTCAAACACACACCAACAAACTGAAGGAACAAAAAAGGTTTTTTGATTATCCATCATCGTAAAAAGCTATACATTTCAGATATTAGTTTACTTACTATGCACGATGATTTTGTGTATTGTTTTAAAAGTATCACAAAACTTACGAAAATATAAGCATTTCTTTCGAAAATACCAATTTTTTTCGTAAGTTTTTGATTCAATACACGCAGGATTTTCCGTCAACTTTATCAAGTGTCCGGGAAAAATGACAGCACACAAGATGAACATTATACTGAAATATGAAATTAAAATATATTGAAAGTTTCATAAAATGCATGAACATTTAAAACAATTCGCTGCTCATGCAGGAAAGATAGGAATTTAAAACCCTCATAATTTCTCAATCAGGTGCATAGGCGGCTGGTGCACCAAAAAGTAGGGGTTTGAAGGAAGTGTGGAGTTTGGGCGCGGCGCCCTTGAAGCTTTTTTTTTTTTTTGTAAAATTGGTTTTTATTTTAGGATTTTAACATTACTAATTAAATGACCTCCAGAAAATAGAATCTGGCCTCAACAATTGGGGCAGAGGGCCGCCGTAGACTTACTCCTTCCAATTCCAAGTTTCATTCTTATGAAATAACATGAGAAAAGTTTTACTATTTATTTTCATGAAATAAATCTATCTATCCAGTAAAAAATCATTTTTGAATCGATCATTAATTTTTAACTCAGAAAAGTGAGGGCAAGGTCCCTTTACTTTTGGAAGTAAGGTGGCGATGTCCCCCCTTGCCTTCCCCCCCCCCCCCCCATCGGTGTTCCGCCTACAGCCAGGTGGAATGGTCATTTAGTCAACTTTTGTGTGTAAAATATTTTCAACCTTTCTTTTATGTGATATATATTTACAATTATGTTTTTTTTTTCTTTCCAGATATAAAACAAGATGTTAAAGATGTTATTGAAGTTGAACTTCAATGTTTGTATAGATTTAAGGACATTTTGTAGATATTTTTGCCAATCGTGCCTGAGTGTTTTTTGACTTCTCGATACGTCTTTCGTCATAGTCTGGCACAGTTTACAAAAAAGGAAAAAGAAAAAAGCCATATTTGCGGTTTCAAGTGATATTTTCACAAAAATTTGAGTATGTTTAAAAACTTCCAATATTTTAGCTAACAGTTACTTCAGTTGTGTATAATACACATTTTTGTTAACTAGAAAACAGGTAATATATTAATCCTCTTTTCTTCTCAAGATGAGCAGTGAATATTTAATGTAGTAATAAATTTTACTTCATTATACTGAAAGCCCAAAGAAAGCACCGATTCCAAATGGGATGGACCCGATTTCAAAAAATCATATTTTCAAAGCTACTGCACGTGTTACAATAAGTGGTACAGTAAAACCTCATTTATCCGGACTACCCGGACCAAGGCAATCCGGGTAATATGCAAATCACAGTATTAAATAAGCAGATTTATCATTTATTACAAGAAACAACGTTTTGTAATAAAACTACATAGTACGATTTCTCGCAAATACTCATAATAAATCATTTACAGTTCTGCTGCAGTGATGTCGGATTGACGCTCCAAAAACACGCCATATTGTTTGTTGAATTAATACTGCAGTGAAACCTGTGTATAACAATACTGTCTAAAACAATATACCTGTCTATAACGATATTTTCCTTGGTCCCGGCAAAACGTCAGCATGAATAAGTTTGAATAATCAAACTAACAATATTTTTTTAGGTCCCAACAGTATCGTTATACACACGTTTTACTGAAAACTTAAATATCCGTTCTATGCAAGAGTTGTAAGTAAAATCAGAACAAAAACTGAATATTTGGAGTATTTGTAGTTCCCTTCTCGCAATCATAATTTTAAAATTATTAATTAAGACAATATAATATTTTCAATTCTACAAACTTGATCCGGATATCCGGATAAATGGGGGTTAGTTTTTTGTCCAATAAAGTAAGTTCAATTATACAACTGTGCAATGTGTGGGCACAATCTGCAATTATGTGCAATTTCAAATGCTCATTGTTTACCTCATTTTTATTACCCGACAACATTTAATATCCAGTTCGGTCCACACATTTTACAGAGGATGTCAAAGTCAAAGAATCGTAATGCTGCACAAATGCGTTCTTGGGGACATTCCAGAGTCACGTGCGGGACAAAGAGAAGCTTAAATTTCATCAATATTTTGTCATACCTCTTTATATCTTAGTTAAACAGGGGTAAGCAGCTTTTTTAATCTTTACATTTTATACCAAAGATACCTGACGCAGTTATGTTTCTATTAAACAATTTTATTATTTAGAATTTAATTTATTTGCATGCGTCACGTGGGGGACATCCAAAGTGAGCCTCTTGTAACTTGCTTATGAATTAGTTAGTATTTGCTCTCGCTTAATACATTCATGTTAAAATAAATTGTAGATTTTGAAAGCAAAGGTTCCAATGTAAAGGAAACGTATTTCTTTTGTTGAGAAACAGTAGTTTAAACCACTGAAAAAAATTAGGTATTGAGCCACAATTCCACGAAAAAGTCACTTTGTCCCGCACGTGATGGTTCATATATTTCATTAAAAAGTAATGACGAAATCTTTTGCTGAAGGATTAAATTAATTGCTTAAGCATTCGTTTGTCATTTGTTAAGCAATAAATTTTTAATCATTACCCTTTTAAAATATTATTTCTAATGAAATATTTGAGGCGTCAAGTGCGGGTCAAAATTACCGTTTTCCGTGGAATGGCCCTCTTGAAGTTTTTGTAGTGTTATCGGCAACGGGGGTTGTGTGTGACAAACAATGTCCTTGACGTAACCTCATAAAAGAAAATCACATGGCGTACTGAATTTCAGAGTAGATGTTTGTCGTGTAACAAAAGTCTCACACGTCGAGCATTTCTAAATGAAAAAAAAAAAAAAACCTTGGTATATTTCTCTTTATAATTTCGATTCATGTATCACTTATTGTAAATTGTGCAGTAGTTTTAAGGATATGATGTTTTGAAAGTGGGTTCATTACTTGTACTTTCCCCTGTATGATCTGCTGCCTATTTAAATGATTTTTCTTTCTTTACTTATTTTCTAAAAAAAAAAAAAAGTATCCTGCGTAAGTTTCATAAATTTGCTGGTCGAAGAAATGAAACTTGTAGCAACATTCAACTTTATTGTAAGTAAAGCATAACATTTAAGTTTTTTCAATTTAGACGCAATTTATGAAAAAAAAAAAACACAAATTGCTTTGTATCTTTGACAGTATTGCGCTTGATTGAAAAAAAAAAACTAGTTCGAAAAAATCTCCCTTAATTATATAAAAAAGATCTTTTACTTTTGAGTATGTTATTTATTTACTTTCACTCATTCATTTTTCGTAGTGAAACCTTTTTTTTTTGGTCGATCCTCAAACATTGTATTTGTAAATAAGTTCTTATTTATGCATATTACTCATTTATTTATATTGTATTTATTTACTGCTATAATCCAGAAAAAAAAGAGCTCTCTTTTTTGTAAAACTCTTCAATGTACAAATCATACACTATGCACAAACACACAAACCAAAAAAAAAAAAAAAATCTTGCCAAAGAGTACTTAGTCATTAATGCCTCGTCAGAGTGCAATATTAATGTTTCCTTGAAGCAATATTTTGAAGGTGCCTATGTGCGCATAAAATCAAAGTGCCTATTTGTCTGTTGTTGTGCCAATTTTATGTCTCAAAATCAGTGATATAATAAATGAGCTTTGATTCTCTAGCAATAGTTCTTTTCTCATTAAACACAACTTCGTAAGGCATAAAAACTGTCGATGAAATAACCAATTGAGGATGTGAGAAGCAAAGGGATGTAAGTGGCAAAATTAAAAATTTGGAGATAACCAGTACATATGGTAGGTGAACCTCTCCTCTGTCTTGAGGCAACAGATGGTACTAGTAGCCCTGGCAGGTGCTGCTATACAGCATGATTTAGAAAAAAATTTCAATGAAAGCTTTCTGTCCAACGGATTGCATGGAATTTTCAAACGTCCAGATAAGACGAATCTCTGTGAATAAGTGGGGAAAGTAAAAATTTGAATGAGACTCTGCTTCTGCAGAAGCTGACATCGGTAAAAAATCATAGATTCGATCATTTCTGGCTGTAAAACGGATGTTTGACTTTCCATACAATCCGTGGTCAGACAGTACCTAGGATGTTATCTTTAAACGCGTTTTACTCAAAATTTGAAAATGTCCACTTACATCTCTTTGCTTCTCAATGCCTCAATTATGTAATTATATCGATTCACATTCATTCATTTACCTTTAAAAAATGGAAAAACAAAGATGTCTGGCGCCAATTGAACTAGAGTAAATAAGTTTTTGCTTCCAAAAAAAAAAAAAAAGACAAAAGTATCTTATTTGAAATACCGTACTGAACAGTTTTTAGCAGATAGCTTTAAAAATCAATTACATAAAATGCAAGTTTTATTTTATTTATTTATTTTTTTTTTTTGGCTAGATGCGAATATGTATTTGTCGGTCTGTATGAAACATAAATTGTACAATTGTAATTGGTAAAAAAAATAAGCAAATAAATAATAATAATGATTAAATCATTAGTGAACAGTATAAAACTTCGAGAAAACACCCGTAGGCGGTTAAATTGTGACAGTTTAATTTTGTACCCCCAATGAATATTTCTTTTCTACGCCTCCACGTATTACAACGTCTAGTGCCTTCTCTTTCAAACAAGCAAAAGAGCATCAAACTTAGATTTTAAATCAATCAATTTTTAATTTTTTTTTCCTTCAAATGTTTGAGATGTGTCACTTCTGTTGCCGGGGGATAGAATCTATAGCAACATGGGAATAGTAAAAACTATGAAAATATCAGTGCCCGTAAAGTTTAACAAATATAAGTGACATTTGTCACAGGGCCGTAACCAGACTTTTGTTTCGGATGGGGTTTTACCAAACACATTCTTTGAAACATTTGTATGGTCTATCAAATTTGGTTTCATGTGTATTCAATTTTTGTTACAATAGATTATCTAAATGGAAGGAGGGGATGTTCTTGCAAAACGCCATATTGTTACTTAATAAATGAATTTCTCAATAACTACCATAAACACACAATGAGTTTGTACAATATTTCAGTCATACTAATTTCATTTCACAAATAAAATTGAAATAATAATAATAACAACAATATTATTTTTGTCACAAAAAATAAATAAATAATTTAAAGCATTTGGATGAAAAATTTCGGAAGGGGGTTTGAACCCTATAAACCACCCCCTTGCATACGTCCCTGATTTGTCATAATAGTGAATGGAATTATTGAGCAAAGATTCATCTCAAAAATATTACTGTTGCTGTGAAGACTCCAGTTGGTGATGTCATTCAATGCCTTTAGATAACTTCATCATCTGTATTGTTTAGTTTAAGTATGGTAAGATGAAAATTATTAAAATTAAGAAGGATCTCCTAGCATTCTCTTAAACTTTGTGCATGCTAGAGAAGGATTTTAAATAAGAATGAAATTTTCGGCACAACTTTGCATGCAATTTACTTATAAAATCAACGTATTTTTTTGTACGTCAATTTGTACCTGTGCTTTTTCGTTTGTCCACAAATAATAAGTTTTCTAATATATTGGTGCATGAAGTCCGGGCAAACATAAAATATACTAAATAATAGTGCATGACTATTTAATTTATGGTATGTGCAGATTAAATAGCTATGCATGACTTAATTTAGTGGCATAAAAATGCTTTAGGGCCATTTTACGGTACTTCGTCCAAAAGTAGAGTCTGCAACATGACACTTTTTTTGCAATAACTATTTAGTTGAATGTTTGATTAGCACCAAGTGTAATTCTGAGTGAATCCTACCTACATATAAAATCAAAATAAAACAATCCGCTAATCAAAGAGTAAATTAAAAAATTATGGCAAAAAGAGTCATATTCCGGACTCTACATTTGGGCAAAATACTGTTAAATGACCTTTAAACAGCTCCACCCAGTGACTTTTATAACTGAAGCATTCATTCACTGTTCCGTTCTGTGACTTCAAAAAACGTAACATTTAAGTATGTGCGGGAAAAGATAACTGAAAACGGGACGAATGGCCCCCTTATGTATACGCTAAAGAATAAAACATGAAAAGTTCTGCAAAACATTTTTCAAAATGCGTACAAAATCTCTGTTTCTACAGAAAATGTTTGGCCACCTAAAGCGCAGAAATGACACTTAATAAATCTTTCCTAAACTCACTGGCAGAATGTTAATAATAATAAAAAATAACGACATTAGAGATAAATCTCCTCGGAGAAATCTTCAATTCGGTGGAGTGCACAACGCGCTATAATTTTGACAAACGGCCTTCGGGTGTTGTTTTAAGATTTGAGGTAGAAAAAATATGAACGCCTTTTAAAAGAAAAAATGTTGCCTTATCAAACACAGTCACGGGGTCAAGACCCTGAATTTCCTGCGGAAACCAGGAGTTAAATTATGACCTGTGCATGCACCGTATTTCTCTGGAGAGATGGGAGAAAAATATCGTCGCATTTCTCGTAATAGTTTTAAACTAGCTTTCGGAAATGTGTTTTTCTGTTCTTTGTTTAGCTGAGCGTTTCCTAACCTTTCCCAGCTCATGACCCCCTTTTTTTCACCTATAAAATAATGAGGAACCCCATAAAAAAGCGGAGTGGAACAGCATTTATTCGAACTAATTGGAATTGGGGATGGTTTGTATAAGCAAATCAATTCGAGTTATTTTTCTCTTTCACTCTTTTTAAGCACTTTTATTATTCTTGGCCTAATTGTTACGGAAAAATCTGAGGCCAACTTTTGCTTATGTCTCAGCAACTAGACCCCTCAGAGATTTCGGAAATTCACTGAATGATTTCCTTAATCTTAAGGAACAACGAAACGCTATAAAATAAAATTATTATTTCGGTTAGGAAAGAAAACAGCAAATTTCATGTAATTTCTCCATTAAATGTTTAAATATCAAACCCATTGTTACAAATTTTGTTACATTACAACAGCAACATAATTATTACAAAAATTTTGAATCAACGCTTCTCTGTAGCAAGCACAAAATTTATCCACTATCATTGCTTTCTTAGGATTTTTATACACATCTATGCCAATAATCGAAAACGGAGCTAAGTAAAGACACATATTAGGATGTTTATCACGAGTAACTTGTGTGTTGTGAAATATGAATTACTTTCGCAAATCTTTAATATTTAAATGGTTCTAATTAAACTAGCAAACAAACAAATCCTAGAGGGAAACAAGGATCAATTTTTAGTGCCAAATGCTTGAAGCTTTAGACACTTATATAGTTTTTTCCCCTTTTAGTATAAAGCATTTATACGAAAAAAAAGAGGTGAAATTTCGTGATGGTAACACTATTCTATTTCTGAAATACATTTACACTAAAAAGAATAAAATAACAGAATTTTTTAAAAAAATACAAACTACCAAACGGCACGACCTTGAGTCTCATGGATTTAGACAAAATCCTAGATATAGGTCCACTCCCACAAGGTATGAGCCCAGGTAAAGCGGTTTGACTGCATAGGCCCTAGTTTGGCTGTAACGAGGGTTCCTAAGTTGTTAGGACCCAGAAACGCAATGGCGTTTCCATTGGAATTTCAGACTTCGACACTATGTTCGATGTCCCAACGCATTTTGCATCTTTTGTTAGTACAAGAAGTGGAAGTGAGAACACTTATGTATTTATGGGCGTTATTTAAGTTACTTGAAAAGTCGAAACGATCTCGTTTTTTTTCTTTTTTTTATGTGCCATGTGCAATAAATTAGAGCTTTTCCCCCTCTGCCATTTTTTGCTTATTGTTGTGGAATATCTTTGATACTTTGATAGGAGACGATAAATGTCCTGTAAAAGTAAATGCTTTCATTAGCAAACGTGAACTTTTTACTAGCAAAGAATTAATATAAAACGAAAATAATTAGTTTCATTTGCAAACGATAAGTATCCTGTAACTATGTTGTTTTGGCATTTAAATTATTGAAGTTAAAGTAGTGTCCAATTTGAATTTGAGAACCACTTATTAAAAACTAGTATTCAACGTAATTAATTCAAAGTTAAGTGTATACAAATGGCTCATATTGCTGTACAAGAGCAGAAAAAGGGGAAAAAATGGTAAATCTGAAAGAAACTCCATTGCAATTCTGGGTCCAAATTAGCAACTTTGGATCCCCATTTTTCATAATGCACTCAAAGAGACAAAATAACTTTCCTGTGTCAGAAAGGACAATATTTAGGAATTCCTGTAGTTTTCAATTATTCCAAGAAAATGACTCCACCAACAAGGAGAAGTGCGGCTCAAGTCAGGCAGAGAATTTCTTATCATTATCTAACTTTCTGTCATAAATTTGAGTATTGAAACATGCAATTTTTTTTTCTTTTTTAAATTAGGTTTGAAATGACTTGCACTTTTCCTCGTTTGTGGAGCCATTTTCTTGGAATAATTGAAAACTACAGGAATACTTAAATATTGTCCTTTCTGACACAGGAAAGTTATTTTGTCCCTTTGAGTGCATTATGAAAAGTGCTTAGTATTTTTTTTTTTTTTTTTTTTAATCTGTTATTAGTCTGTGTTATTTTCTTGGATTGTATACTGTGTGTGGTGCCAAGACACGAGAGTGGCGGCAGAAAATGTAACAATGTCAGTGCCGGATTTAAATTCTGTATTGATTTAATTCCTATATCAATTTCTGACGAAAAATCAAAATACATCATAACTGTTTTGAATATATTCTAGCATTAGATTTCAAATAAATCTAAACTAATATAACTTAAAATCTTAATAGTCTTCCCCCCCCCCTTTTTTTCCCTTTTCTTTTTTGTTTGAAATGTGCCACTATTACTGCTGGTGAGCGATACCACACACCGTCCACAAAATCAGCACTACTCAATTTAAAAAATAAAAAACTTCCAGCATCTGGCATTACTCTGAGTTTTTACGTCTTAAATTCCAATTATGTTTTTTTTTTGCAATCACGAATTGTGATAGGACCCTACTCGTTGGATTTTTACAAATGGAAGGGAATGGAAATGGAGAAGAAATTCAGTCGTCATATTACGACTGTTGATTTTCTAGATTAGGTAATACGAAGCATAACGGCTTTTATTTTCTTAGTTTTTGGGCAGTTCTCAAAAGGTGGGAACAAAAAAGTTAACTTTGAGCAATTTCAAAAATTTTCGAATTTGACATAAATTTTGATTTTATTCTATAGTATGCATACCTAGAACACAATATATGAACATGAAAAGACAGCAGGTATTTGTAAAAATTGTTAATTAGCAACTTAAATCAGCAATCTGTAGGTAACAGATTTTGGACATTGTTTTCCTGTAGGTAACGGATTTTGGACATCATCATAACGTAAGTTTCACCATTTTTGACAATTGTTAATCTGATTTTTAACTTTTCCAATGAAAATTTTATTTACTACTTTTTAAATTTTGCAATTTAATAATAAAGAGGATATTAATGAAATAATTGAATGGCTATACATGCTGCTCCTTACATTTAATAAAGTTTTGGAATGATTTTGAAGAAATTGATGCAAGGTTAAAAAAAAGCTTCAAATTAAAAATAATACAATTGTAAAAAGTGACATCAGTTTTAATAATGAATATTTTTTCCAATGTCATAAGAATTAAAATGATGTCTAAAAAAATTATTGAAGAAAGAAATTCGTATTTCTATTTGGAGATCGTTAAATTATGTTTCCAAAAGAAAGAAGAGAAAAAGAATTCTAAAATAATAAAAGCGGGAAAAAAAAAAAAAAAAAAAAAATGCTAGCGCAGGTGATAAAGTCGCCAAAACTGGTACAGCTGAGGATAAACTACATTTGTCAAATTGGAATTCCCCTCTGGTAACCTTTAGCTTATCGTTTACTGTGTTGTCGCCAACGGAGGTTTGCTTGGCGATTTTAGCGCAAAATGGCTTTCGGTTCGATCATAAGCAGCCATGTTTCTACTGTAATTTATGTATTGTTCAATGTGTAACATATTAATTATGCAGAATACCAATGGATTAAAGAAGATAACATTATAATAACGTTTTTTATTGAGGTTAGAAGACAGTAGATCATCAAAAATTATGAATAAATGGACAGAATTATCGGCGTCAAGATCGTAACGCCATTTGGACATCTCACATGTACGTTAAAAAAAATTATTTTTAACCGACTTCAAAAAGGAGGCGGTTATCAGTTCATACCGTATGTATGTTTTTTTTTTTGTTTGTCCACTCATAGCGTCTCACCTAGTGAACCGATTTTGATGATTCTTTTTTTAATGGATAGGGGATGGCTCAACTTAGGTCCCATTACTTTGTTTGACCATATTTGTTCTTTAGAAAAAAAGTTATGGGCAAAAAACAGTAAATTTTATGCAATTAAAATGATATTGTAGCGAAGTTCGCACTTTTCATCCGTGGATAACGGTGGCTCAGTGGTAGAATCTCGCTTCCCACCCGTTGGACCCGGGTTCAAATCCCGACTAGGACAAAGTGAATTTTACTAAAATTTCGTTTCTACTGTTTCCCGTATTTTCTCGATTGTTCTATTAATTTCTGTATCTTTCCAAGTCTGGAAAGTTCCAGCACTTTCTCAAGTATTCGCTTCATTTGGCTTTCACATTGTCTTCGCTATCTTCATCTACGCGACAATATGAAACTCATTGTTATAAAAGTTTGGTGCCATATAACAGTAACATTAATAGTAATTGTAATGATAATTTTGAATAAAGGCTTTTCTAAAGCAATACAGTGATATAGAACCAAACTTCTTACTAGGTAACTTCTTACTTTTACTGAAATATCTACATTTACACTAAAAAGAATGAAATAAAAAAATTTTGAAAAAAAAAAAAAAATAGAACCGACTTCAAAATTGCTCTAAAAAGTAAAAAATAATTTTATTCTTTAAACACCATCGATAATACTTTTAAACATAATTTTTGAAGTTGGCGCAAAAACAAAACGTAAAATCCATTGTAACCATGCTTCGTTCATATTTTTATCAAAAAATCATCCAAAGTTAGGAACGAAACATTTATATCGCTACTCAAATATGCTGTCATCAATGCGTGATGCATGTGGTAGTAAAGAAACTGGACCTGGTAAAATTTATACTTGTAGTTGAGTTATGGCTGTGAATGATTTTATCGATCGTTTTTGCGCCAACTTCAAAAATTATGTTTAAAAGTATTATCGATGGTGTTTAAAGAATAAAATTATTTTTCACTTTTTAGAGCAATTTTGAAGTCGGTTCTATTTTTTTTTTTTTTCAAAATTTTTTTATTCTTCTAAGATACTGCATAAAAGCTTATGAAAACACTTTTAAACAATTAAAAATTGATTCCGAGGCTTGATAAACACCTTTAAAATGAAAACATCATATACTTAGTTCTCAAAAAATAGCATTGTAAAGATCGTAAATTTTGGACATGCATCAAATTTCAAACTTACTATTTTCTAAAATCGTTTACAAAGTGAATAATCTGTCTTTACTTTTGTTATTTGTGTAAAATATTAACAAAAAATTATTCAGTGTAAGATTCATACCTTTAAATTTTTTTTGAAACGTATGGAAATAATTTTAAATTTTTTTTCTTTAATGGTACATTTGCTCAGTTAACGTTTTGGTATGTCCAAAATTGCGCCTTTTAGCAAAGAAAATATTTTTTAAGGGCATTTAAAGAGCATTTTTCCCATAATTTATGTCAATTCTTGTCTCTATACAGTATTATAGTTTAACTCAAAAATTTTTGAGTTAATTAAAATAAAAGTTATTTGGTGTTGAAGCTTCAAAGTTGAGGTGTGTGTTTGCTCCCACCTTTTGAGAACTGCCCTTTTATGGAATAACGTTCAGTAAATTATTGAAATAATGAATTACAACCCACTTTCAAAAGGGTTTAATTTAGGAAAAATGTCTTATTTTGCGTTTTATAAGAAAGGAAGAGAAAACTTTCTTCTTCTTTAAAAATATTTCTAATGCTTTTGCTGGCTACATGCTAAGTTTCAAATCTGAAGAAATCTTTTTTAAATAAAAAAAAAAAAAAAAAAACCGTAACGCATAGTAGACGTTAAATGTAAATACACAGGTGAATCAAATGACCTTTTAATATTCAACAACGGGCAAAGCCGTGCGGGTACCGCTGGTTAATAATAAAAGAAATGGAATCTAGTCGGATGCTATAAAAAAGATGTGTTTGTTCATCATGACCGTGGGCACGATTGAGACACGGTGAATCCGCCACTGACTTCCAGGAGACTGAAATCTTAAATGAAATAAAAAGAAAGAAAAATATTCCATAAACACTTACCCGCTAAATCCGACGATGAGGAAAAAGAATCCTCCATCGGTCTACAGCTAAAGACTATAATAACATTGAAAATGGCGGAAAAACTTAGTATTTATATCCAGCATTTAACAGTAAACAAGTGGCAGACGACTTCAATCGAAAATTCTATCTCTGAAAAAATATATTACATTAAATATTTTGATGTGTCTTCAAAATAGTTCTATATAATCAGTAAAATAAACTAACTCCTATTTTTTGCATCAATCAAAGACTTTTTTAACTTTCATAAAATCCCGTGACTAATTTGATTAAAATTTTTTTGCTAACATTAAATATGTTTTCGGTATTTATTTGAAATATCGTCTTCTATCGATTCAAGCATCAGCTTTCTCTTGTATCATAGTTCCATTTCCCGTATTGACATATTTTTCAATCTTATTATTCGCATGTCAGCATTAAAATAACTTATTATTCGCATGTCAGCATTAAAATAACTTTGTGTCATACAATGCAATTGTATTCATAATGCATTTAATTTCTCTCGTATAGTTAAAATGTCAGAAAAATAGTTTTTCAGATATTTAAAAATCAATCCCTCTTGATATAGATTAATTTTATTGGTGATGAGGGTAACATAAATTAATCTTCTCAGCTAGAAATATCAGTGGTTCTCAACCTGTGGACGATCATGATGAACTATTGGGGGGGGGGGGAGATGATTACTATTTGATTGACAAAACAGTAATTAATTACAAGACCAGAGACTAGAAAGGGGGGGGGGGGGGTCGAGTGCCATTTCTAACTTTGAAAATGTCACTAAACCTTTCACAAAGAACTGGGAGTGGTTTTTGTTGTTTTCCGATAAAATTTGCATTGAGTGCACACATTCCCCCCACCCCCAAGTAAAAATTCGAAAACAGGCCGGGGGCCCTCCTATGGAAAATTTTGAAAATTTACCTTAAAAATGCTTGGTTTTAGTTTATTTCAGAGCAGATTTTATACTATCTGGAATGATGTACAAGAACTTGAAGCTGTTTATTTGGATTTTGATGAAATATTTCACAGTCGTGTTTTTTTTTTTTACTTTATTCGCAACTCCAGCGCTCGAATACGCTACCTTGCGGTGATTTACAAAATTGCCGAAAAATTGTTCGGGGGTAATTACTTCCGCTTGCTTCTTTTAAATAGTCGAAATCTGTTTCGGAGATTCAAGATGGAAATATTTAACAACATTAGGAGATTCCTGTTGAGTGCAGGCCCGTTTCCAGATTTTCATGAAGGGAGGGGTTTTAAAAAACCTAAACCTTTATCTGAGGAGGGGGGAGGGGTGTTCAATCCCTTACAAACTTTAGTTTTACGTTACATTTTCGATCCCAGTAAGGCATTTTTATACCAGTAAGGATTACTCTACCCCAGTCCTACCTCCTAAGGATAATTCTGGCTGCATAAGTGACAACAGTATACCTTCTTTTTAATCAAACCTTATTTGTATCTTTAGAAAATCTTGTTCGTTTCTTTTTAATAAAATCTGCTTACTATGGGGTATATTGCAATTCGAATTAGAAACTGTCAACACAGA
Organism: Uloborus diversus; assembly: GCF_026930045.1. Lineage (NCBI taxonomy): Eukaryota > Metazoa > Arthropoda > Arachnida > Araneae > Uloboridae > Uloborus > Uloborus diversus. Next base: position 169,411,854 of record NC_072735.1, on the reverse strand, counting down.
ACTAGAAACTGTCTTTTATAATGCAGCATGCATATCAGGTTTTATATTCTGAAATAATGCTTAGTAAAGTAAACAAGAAAGAGCTTATTGCAAATACAAATTACATTGCCAAACACAATCACTAATGCATCTTCATAGCTGCAACATATCACGCCAAATCCATCATGACCTGCTTAAGCGATATTAATGCAGTTAAGTAAAGCTTTGTATTGACAAATCATTGAGCTTTTCTTCCACCATAGTTTTTCCAAACTATTTTTCCAGTCGGTAAACCTCCAGCAGTCTTAAAATGCAGAAAAACTCCAGATAAAAAGTTTTTTCTTTCTTTCTCTTTAAGAAAGAAAACTCTTTTCTTTTTCTGTTTTAAGAAGCGTTGCACACAAGCTTTCACATTAAAACTAATTAAAAGTCAAATACACATGTTCTTTGTTTGGCTTTTTATTCTTACCTCAATGGGAGGGGTTTAACCCCTAAAATCCTCCCCTTGGACACGGCCCTGGTTGAGTGCGTTGCTATGGCAACTGGAAAACGATCTAAAACTACGAACTCCAAATAATTGAAGGCAGAGGCGTAGGAACTTGGTGGAAGTAGGGGGAGCTGGGACATATTATGCCGCAACCAGAAAATAATTTGGAGGGGGGGGGGGGGGCACTTAAATTTTTCCCCCATAAGAAATTAGCTTCTCGAAGAGCCTTCTCTCTCTTTCTCTTTCCTTGCAAAATTTTCAATTATATTTAATAAATACATTGAATATGGAGAGAATGTGAGGTGATAAAACTCTAGTTTTGAAAGGGGGTCGGTCAGTACTCGAAGATGAGCACGTAGAAAAAGAGGGGTTCCGGGGGGACCCTCCCCCGGGAAAATTTCAAAATTCTTGTTCTAAAAACGAGTTTTTTAAGCGATTTTCTGGAATGTTAAGGGGAGAAAAGGTTCGAATAAACTTCGCCTGAAAATTTTTCGAAATTAATGTCCTTTAAAACGGATTATATACCATATTTGTTGACGTTAGTGAAACTAATATGACTTGAGTGATTGTCCTCGATCGAATTTTCAAATCGATTTATATCTCCCTCCCAATATTTCAAATTTGAAGTTCCAAAATCGCAATTGTAGGCAATCTTTAATGATGTCAGGGGAAAAGCGCTGTACTAGAGTTCTACTCTGACAATTTTTCAAAATTTTCCTAGACTGCGCGTTCTTCATTGGTGTTATCAGAAAAGGTTCAAAGGTTCCTTCTACTTATTTTTTTTCGAAATTGTAATCTCTAAAAAAACGCTACTGCGGATGATATTTGTCAGCGTTAGGGACAGGTCCCGACTAACAAAACTTGAGGCCCTAGGCCTACAATAATGTTCAGGGCTCCCTGAAGACTATATTATCCCTGTCGGAATGCATTTTCGGGGGCCCCCCAGAACTATGTAAATTATTTATCATATGCATTCACGAACCCCCTTCGCTACTGGCAGAATTAATAAAAAATTCTCCTTTAAGGAAGTTCTTTTCTAAATAGTCATTATTTTTTTATTATTACTTTTAAAAATACATGGATTTTTTTTTCGTATAGTTGAATTTGCTATGCATAATTCATTCAGTAATTTGGGACCCCTTAGGAAGATGGGGCACCAGGCCCAGGCCTAATTGGCCTGTGAGGTAAATCAAGCCCTGGTTAGGGACCGAGAATTTTTTGAAATTGAATTCCCAAAAAGGGAATATTATTTAAATTCCCATGTTGTTGGAGAAACAAGGTATTCAGGGACTCTCTTTCGGAAATTTTCAGGAAACCGAGCACTGAAAACAAAATTTGAGGCGCTCAGTAAATAATTTTGAAGGAAAGGGAGGACTTCGGCAGCGTAGCATTAGAAGACTCTCTTATTTTCTGAGAACTAGAAAAAGGGAAAAGGATGAAACAGGAGGGTGGAGAAACAGAACGTTGGAAATGTATTAAAATAAAAGTGTTCGTTATATAATTTATTGTTCAGCATAAATTTTTAGTAAAAGTCTTTGGGAGAAACTATATAAAATATTGTAGGAGTTTTTTAATAAATGAAAAATAATAAATGAAAAGTTACAATTTTGGCATGAAAATATATCTGTAAGTGACAAAAAAATCGTAATATTAGGAAAGAAAAAAACATGAATAACTCTAACTTCGTAAAGTATTATGTTCAAAATTTTTCATTTCAATAAACTCGCACCTTTTAAAACTAATTTTTACATAGTAACTGTTTTTATAATCATTGAAAGATTTTAAGAATATCATAATAGTGAAGATTTCACCGATTTTGATTTATGTGAATTTTTTTTCCTGTAGTGTAAGTACCTTTAGTATTTTTGTGAATGATATTTATGTTTGCAGTTTTATACCTTCATTAAAAAAATCTATCCCTTTCGGCTTAAAATGAAACAAAAGTAATGGGCACAATTTTTTTTTTTTTTTTTTTTTTAATTTTTTACCGTGGGATAGTTCTAAAAACTGCGCTTTTTATCACAGCAATGATTTGCGCCCCCAAAAGTAATTTCTGAGTACGCCACTAATTTATGTTCTTTCTTTTGGTAATATTTCCCTTCAAAAAATAAATAAATAATTTTGTTTGAATAATATCTGTTTCGGGCACTACGGGTTCTCTATCTGGCAACAGATTACTTTCGGTTTCAATAGATCATCGAACAATGACATTTTTGCGATCTGATGGTACCTTTTGATCGAAAAATAGAATTTAAACCCAAAATATATGTACGTTCATGATTCCTTGAAAATTAGTTTAGGACTGTTTTCTTGTTTTGTAACTACATAATTAGACTTTTGGGAAATCTCTAAAGAATTTTCTTTGTTCAGGGCTTTAATTTTTTATGATGGAGCGAAAAATGATAAAAGAGAGAAATAAACGACGGATTAAATAATAAATAAATAAATAAATTTGTTTGTAAATGGGGCTGCCCCCTACCCGCGTTCATTTATTTTTTTTAATTTTTTTTTTTTTTTTAAATTTTTTTTTTTTTTTTTTTTAATGTAGGTAATTGCAATAAATAAAGAACACGACCACTTGGTCTTTTAGTTTAACTTTTACGTTAAATTTTGCAAGTTAATTTTAATCAACCAGTTTTAAAGGACTCCGCTGGAAATTCTTTACATTGTGCCTAAGGAATCAGATATCTTAAAATGAGATAAGTTTCTGGAAAGTTGAAATTATTTGATTTGAACAAGTTGCTTACCTTAGTTACCTTTTTTATAGTTATGTCTGTAGCACCCTCCATATTTTTCATATTTATATGCCAAACTGATTCTCCATCTTTTTTGTGATCCACGCGACAAAAAAAGGGCATGCGAGACAAAACTAATAAGAATATGAACTAAATTGCGATGCGCTCCCGAAACACGAGCTCAAAGTGGGGAGCAAACCCCCATCGGTACTGGTACTGATTTTTGCAGGCCGCGGGGACCACTACCGCGGGGACTGCTGAAAAGTGGGGTGCATCCACTTTTCAGCAGTCGGATACCTTGTTTAAAATTCTTTTATTTTTCTTCCGGGAATCAAGAGGTGTGTAAACATTGAGAAAAAGGGTAAAGGTGGGACTCAAGTGCACTGACCACTTCGACTGTCCCTTGCTTTTGTTGCTTATTGGGCGGAAATTCTTAGAAAAGAAAGATCATATTTTGAAACCGCGTTTGAGGTAAACA